>NW_028136267.1:600000-801687 GCF_964662115.1 Mustela nivalis | reverse complement strand
AGAAAAAATATACTGCCTAATGAGCTGCCCAGGCAGCTTAAATGAAGATAAACCTACACGGCACTCGAATGTACCCAAATTATATAGTCTAACCTGGGCACTAATGCACTGTCTGACACAACCTGAGCCCGGACCTGCTGACCAACACCCAGACAGCTGACCGCACCCTGAGCACATCAGACCCGCCCTGGCCTTAGGTCATCATCTCTTCCCTACCTCAGTTTTCAGGCTTCAGAACCTAGACCTTATCTCCAATCACTGCCCACGGGTGACTGTGATGCAGAAATCAGAACTCTTCCTGACCCATGGCAAGAAACCTTGTGGTTGGCATGTTGTCCAACGTTCAGTGTAGGAGAAAACAGCATTCACCCTGAGGCCCCGCCCATTCTTGAGTGCGACGAGAGCATAAACACGCATTGTGACCTCAGCGTGAGTCCTGTCCTCTAGTAAGTCCTCTCAGTGGCTGGACCATTAGATGTCATAATGGGCTTGACATGTCCCTAGTCCCCAATTTTTAACCAGATTTCTGGTTGTCCAGTCGCCCCACCCCAGGGCTCTACTCTGGAATCCCTCATTTGGTGGGACATCTGAGGTTGAAAAACAAAATGAAACAAATCGACAACAACAACAAAAAAACGGACTTCTTCCATCCCCAGAATGACCGCAAACTCTTTGGACGGGACCGAACCCCCAGAGAGTAAGACTCGTCCATTTCCCATGAAGTCACCCGGCAATTTCACGACCATGAGTGACACGATATCCAGAGACAAAAACTTGAGCAAGAGCCTCACACTCGCCCTTTTTTCATATCCCGAAGTGTTCTGCTCATGGTCTGTAGATCAGTCCTGCCATAACTATGACCCAAAACATGAGCCGAGTTTGTGTTTTCAGACAACTGTCCAAACAGCTCTGGCCTACACACCCTACAGGCTCAGGGCCCTGGAGCCAAACCTGAGGACTGTACTTGCCCTCTCCAAGGGAATTGTATGTGCCCATTCCAATGGCCACAACCCTACTAATAGGATAACCTCCAAAGTCCCTGAGGCCATCCCAAGAGTTGTGGCTTCCCAGGACAAACAGGGGCAATCTGAGCCCATCTGAGCACCTACCTGCACTCAGACCCCTAGACTGATGTCCCCAGAGGTAAAAAGGAACGAACAGGCCCCTAGGCACTAATCGGATCCATTGCTTTGGTTTCCAGGAAACTCTCCTCAGAGGCCTGGATTTCAATACCAGCATATGGCTGTTTCTTGACTCACCCATCAGAACAAATCTCATCTACACATGGGAAACATGCACGTTGGAGCTGTGTCAAAGCCTCTGTTTCGGAGAACTCTTCAGGGCCCCAGGGCCACCGCTTCATTCCAAGGTCTCCATAGACACAAAAATATTAGGACACATCCACAGGAGAGTCCATTTCAACTCAGCCTCCTCGGTTGCCCCCCACATCCAGCAGATCTAACCTGTCTTGTTGCTTGGAGACCATTGGAATGCGAGGTGGGCTACCCAGCCATCCATCCTTAGAACCCTGCTCGGAATCGTTGGCCTGGAGCCAACCAACAGGTCTCAATTGTCCTGCAGAAGAATCTTTGCAGTTTGGAGCTTCTCACAACTCCCATCGTGGGAAAACCCCCATGTCCTCGTGATCCAACCCCCTTCAAGAAAGGGCCATCAGGGCAGAAAGTCCAACCTGAGCGATCGTCTGATCCTTGCCCTGACTTCAGATGCACGAGATCTCTATTGAGGTCTGTAGATTGTGCCTGCCATATCCTCACCCAGAAACCTAGGCCTAGCTTGGGTTCTCAGACTCCGTCCTCAGACTACTGGCCCACAAGCCCTCCAGTTTGGAAATCCAGAACTACAATGCCGCACTCTGCCTGCCCTACAGAAGTTAAACATTGCCCTCAGGGCTACCCCGAAACCCCAAATGAGGATCAACCTGCACGCCATTCGGCTGTACCCCAAACATAGAGGCTGACCTGGGCACTATTTCCCCTTCTGACCCAGCCTGAGCCTGGACCTCCTGGTCCCACCCAGACAGCTGGCCACACACTGAGCACATCGGACCCGCCATGGCCTTAGGTCGTCATCTCTTCCCAACTGCGGTTTTCAGGCTCCAGAACCTAGACCTTATCTCCAACCACTGCCCAGGGTTGAAAATGATGCAGAAATCAGAACTCTTTCCCCATGGCAAGAAACCTTGTGCTTGGCATGTTGTCCAACGTTCAGTGTAGTTGAAACAAGCGTGGCCCATGAGGCCCAGCCCATGCTTGCGAGCCACATTGGTCACAAACACACATTGTGACCCTCAGCCTGAGCCCAGTCCTCAGGTAAGGCCTCTCAGGGCCTATATGAAGAGACAGCATATTGGGCTTGCCATGCCCCTAGGCCCCAATTTTTAACCATCGTTCGGGGTGTCCCTTCACTCTTCCCCAGGGCTCTGCTTTGGAATTCCTCTTTTGGTGGGACACCTGAGGTAACAAACCTGAAAGGAGTCCTCCCATCCCACAGATTGACGAAAAACAATTGGGATCGGGCCAAATCCACAGAGAGGAAGATTCGTCCATGGCCCATGAGACCTCCCCAACATTCCACGGCCATCGCTGAAACAAAATCCAGAGACAAAAGCCTGAGCAAGCGCCTCAGACTCGCTCATTCTTCATATCCTGAAGAGTTCTTCTCATGGTTTGTAGATCGGGCATGCCATACCTACGTCCCCAAACTTAAGCTGAGTTTGTGTTTTCAGTCTTCTGTCCTCAAAGTCCTGGGCCACACTCCCTCCAGGCTGGGGCCCCTGGAGCCACACATTAGGACTGCCCCCACCCAATCCATGGGAATTCTGCCCATTCCATTGTCAAAAATCGTACAAATTAGGAGAACCCTCCAAAGTCCCTGAGGCCATCCCAATAGTGTAGGTCGCCCGGGACAAAAAAGGGCGGTTGATACCAGCTGAGCATCTTCCTCCACTCATCTACCTCCACTCATACCAAGAAGATTGAACCAGACAGGACCCGAGGCCATTATCGGATCCATTGCTTTGGTTTACAGGCATGTCTCCTCAAAAGCCTGGATTCCAATACCAGCAGAGGGGATTTCCTGAGGCACCCATCAGAACAAATCTCGTCTCCACAAGGAAACTTGTGCATGGGAGCTATGCCAAAGCTTAGGAGAATACTTCAGGGTCCCGGTGCCACCTCCCCATTCCAAGGCCCTCATGGACACAAACACACATTAGGACCCATCCTCTGGAAAGTGCATTTCAACTCAGCCACCCCGGTTGCTCCCGCAGATCCATTAGATCTAAACTGTCTTGTTGCTAGGAGACAATTGGAAGGCGAGGCGGACTTCCCAGGCATCCATCCTCGAACGGTGCTCTGGAGTCATTCCATATGGGATGTCCTGGAGCTGTCCAACAGGTCTCAATTGTCCCGCAGAAGGAATCCTTGAAGGGGGCATCCCACATCTCCCAACGTGGAAAACCTCCATGGCCTCGAGATTCCGCTCCCTTCATGAAGGGGCCGTCATGCACAGAAACTCCAACCTGAGCCAACGTCGGATCCTCGCCCTGACTTCAGATGCATGAGATATTGGTTCAGATCTGCAGGGGGTACCTGCCGTGCCCTCACCCTTAATCCGAAGTCTAGCTTGTGTTCTCTGACTTCCATCCTCACTCTCCTGGCCCCGAAGCCCTCATGTTTGGCAATTCCGGACCGACAATGAAGCACTCTGCCTGCCCTCTAGAAAAAATATACTGCCTAATGAGCTGCCCAGGCAGCTTAAATGAAGATAAACCTACACGGCACTCGAATGTACCCAAATTATATAGTCTAACCTGGGCACTAATGCACTGTCTGACACAACCTGAGCCCGGACCTGCTGACCAACACCCAGACAGCTGACCGCACCCTGAGCACATCAGACCCGCCCTGGCCTTAGGTCATCATCTCTTCCCTACCTCAGTTTTCAGGCTTCAGAACCTAGACCTTATCTCCAATCACTGCCCACGGGTGACTGTGATGCAGAAATCAGAACTCTTCCTGACCCATGGCAAGAAACCTTGTGGTTGGCATGTTGTCCAACGTTCAGTGTAGGAGAAAACAGCATTCACCCTGAGGCCCCGCCCATTCTTGAGTGCGACGAGAGCATAAACACGCATTGTGACCTCAGCGTGAGTCCTGTCCTCTAGTAAGTCCTCTCAGTGGCTGGACCATTAGATGTCATAATGGGCTTGACATGTCCCTAGTCCCCAATTTTTAACCAGATTTCTGGTTGTCCAGTCGCCCCACCCCAGGGCTCTACTCTGGAATCCCTCATTTGGTGGGACATCTGAGGTTGAAAAACAAAATGAAACAAATCGACAACAACAACAAAAAAACGGACTTCTTCCATCCCCAGAATGACCGCAAACTCTTTGGACGGGACCGAACCCCCAGAGAGTAAGACTCGTCCATTTCCCATGAAGTCACCCGGCAATTTCACGACCATGAGTGACACGATATCCAGAGACAAAAACTTGAGCAAGAGCCTCACACTCGCCCTTTTTTCATATCCCGAAGTGTTCTGCTCATGGTCTGTAGATCAGTCCTGCCATAACTATGACCCAAAACATGAGCCGAGTTTGTGTTTTCAGACAACTGTCCAAACAGCTCTGGCCTACACACCCTACAGGCTCAGGGCCCTGGAGCCAAACCTGAGGACTGTACTTGCCCTCTCCAAGGGAATTGTATGTGCCCATTCCAATGGCCACAACCCTACTAATAGGATAACCTCCAAAGTCCCTGAGGCCATCCCAAGAGTTGTGGCTTCCCAGGACAAACAGGGGCAATCTGAGCCCATCTGAGCACCTACCTGCACTCAGACCCCTAGACTGATGTCCCCAGAGGTAAAAAGGAACGAACAGGCCCCTAGGCACTAATAGGATCCATTGCTTTGGTTTCCAGGAAACTCTCCTCAGAGGCCTGGATTTCAATACCAGCATATGGCTGTTTCTTGACTCACCCATCAGAACAAATCTCATCTACACATGGGAAACATGCACGTTGGAGCTGTGTCAAAGCCTCTGTTTCGGAGAACTCTTCAGGGCCCCAGGGCCACCGCTTCATTCCAAGGTCTCCATAGACACAAAAACATATTAGGACACATCCACAGGAGAGTCCATTTCAACTCAGCCTCCTCGGTTGCCCCCCACATCCAGCAGATCTAACCTGTCTTGTTGCTTGGAGACCATTGGAATGCGAGGTGGGCTACCCAGCCATCCATCCTTAGAACCCTGCTCGGAATCGTTGGCCTGGAGACAACCAACAGGTCTCAATTGTCCTGCAGAAGAATCTTTGCAGTTTGGAGCTTCTCACAACTCCCATCGTGGGAAAACCCCCATGTCCTCGTGATCCAACCCCCTTCAAGAAAGGGCCATCAGGGCAGAAAGTCCAACCTGAGCGATCGTCTGATCCTTGCCCTGACTTCAGATGCACGAGATCTCTATTGAGGTCTGTAGATTGTGCCTGCCATATCCTCACCCAGAAACCTAGGCCTAGCTTGGGTTCTCAGACTCCGTCCTCAGACTACTGGCCCACAAGCCCTCCAGTTTGGAAATCCAGAACTACAATGCCGCACTCTGCCTGCCCTACAGAAGTTAAACATTGCCCTCAGGGCTACCCCGAAACCCCAAATGAGGATCAACCTGCACGCCATTCGGCTGTACCCCAAACATAGAGGCTGACCTGGGCACTATTTCCCCTTCTGACCCAGCCTGAGCCTGGACCTCCTGGTCCCACCCAGACAGCTGGCCACACACTGAGCACATCGGACCCGCCATGGCCTTAGGTCGTCATCTCTTCCCAACTGCGGTTTTCAGGCTCCAGAACCTAGACCTTATCTCCAACCACTGCCCAGGGTTGAAAATGATGCAGAAATCAGAACTCTTTCCCCATGGCAAGAAACCTTGTTTTTGGCATGTTGTCCAACGTTCAGTGTAGTTGAAACAAGCGTGGCCCATGAGGCCCAGCCCATGCTTGCGAGCCACATTGGTCACAAACACACATTGTGACCCTCAGCCTGAGCCCAGTCCTCAGGTAAGGCCTCTCAGGGCCTATATGAAGAGACAGCATATTGGGCTTGCCATGCCCCTAGGCCCCAATTTTTAACCATCGTTCGGGGTGTCCCTTCACTCTTCCCCAGGGCTCTGCTTTGGAATTCCTCTTTTGGTGGGACACCTGAGGTAACAAACCTGAAAGGAGTCCTCCCATCCCACAGATTGACGAAAAACAATTGGGATCGGGCCAAATCCACAGAGAGGAAGATTCGTCCATGGCCCATGAGACCTCCCCAACATTCCACGGCCATCGCTGAAACAAAATCCAGAGACAAAAGCCTGAGCAAGCGCCTCAGACTCGCTCATTCTTCATATCCTGAAGAGTTCTTCTCATGGTTTGTAGATCGGGCATGCCATACCTACGTCCCCAAACTTAAGCTGAGTTTGTGTTTTCAGTCTTCTGTCGTCAAAGTCCTGGGCCACACTCCCTCCAGGCTGGGGCCCCTGGAGCCACACATTAGGACTGCCCCCACCCAATCCATGGGAATTCTGCCCATTCCATTGTCAAAAATCGTACAAATTAGGAGAACCCTCCAAAGACCCTGAGGCCATCCCAATAGTGTAGGTCGCCCGGGACAAAAAAGGGCGGTTGATACCAGCTGAGCATCTTCCTCCACTCATCTACCTCCACTCATACCAAGAAGATTGAACCAGACAGGACCCGAGGCCATTATCGGATCCATTGCTTTGGTTTACAGGCATGTCTCCTCAAAAGCCTGGATTCCAATACCAGCAGAGGGGATTTCCTGAGGCACCCATCAGAACAAATCTCGTCTCCACAAGGAAACTTGTGCATGGGAGCTATGCCAAAGCTTAGGAGAATACTTCAGGGTCCCGGTGCCACCTCCCCATTCCAAGGCCCTCATGGACACAAACACACATTAGGACCCATCCTCTGGAAAGTGCATTTCAACTCAGCCACCCCGGTTGCTCCCGCAGATCCATTAGATCTAAACTGTCTTGTTGCTAGGAGACAATTGGAAGGCGAGGCGGACTTCCCAGGCATCCATCCTCGAACGGTGCTCTGGAGTCATTCCATATGGGATGTCCTGGAGCTGTCCAACAGGTCTCAATTGTCCCGCAGAAGGAATCCTTGAAGGGGGCATCCCACATCTCCCAACGTGGAAAACCTCCATGGCCTCGAGATTCCGCTCCCTTCATGAAGGGGCCGTCATGCACAGAAACTCCAACCTGAGCCAACGTCGGATCCTCGCCCTGACTTCAGATGCATGAGATATTGGTTCAGATCTGCAGGGGGTACCTGCCGTGCCCTCACCCTTAATCCGAAGTCTAGCTTGTGTTCTCTGACTTCCATCCTCACTCTCCTGGCCCCGAAGCCCTCATGTTTGGCAATTCCGGACCGACAATGAAGCACTCTGCCTGCCCTCTAGAAAAAATATACTGCCTAATGAGCTGCCCAGGCAGCTTAAATGAAGATAAACCTACACGGCACTCGAATGTACCCAAATTATATAGTCTAACCTGGGCACTAATGCACTGTCTGACACAACCTGAGCCCGGACCTGCTGACCAACACCCAGACAGCTGACCGCACCCTGAGCACATCAGACCCGCCCTGGCCTTAGGTCATCATCTCTTCCCTACCTCAGTTTTCAGGCTTCAGAACCTAGACCTTATCTCCAATCACTGCCCACGGGTGACTGTGATGCAGAAATCAGAACTCTTCCTGACCCATGGCAAGAAACCTTGTGGTTGGAATGTTGTCCAACGTTCAGTGTAGGAGAAAACAGCATTCACCCTGAGGCCCCGCCCATTCTTGAGTGCGACGAGAGCATAAACACGCATTGTGACCTCAGCGTGAGTCCTGTCCTCTAGTAAGTCCTCTCAGTGGCTGGACCATTAGATGTCATAATGGGCTTGACATGTCCCTAGTCCCCAACTTTTAATCAGATTTCTGGTTGTCCAGTCGCCCCACCCCAGGGCTCTACTCTGGAATCCCTCATTTGGTGGGACATCTGAGGTTGAAAAACAAAATGAAACAAATCGACAACAACAACAAAAAAACGGACTTCTTCCATCCCCAGAATGACCGCAAACTCTTTGGACGGGACCGAACCCCCAGAGAGTAAGACTCGTCCATTTCCCATGAAGTCACCCGGCAATTTCACGACCATGAGTGACACGATATCCAGAGACAAAAACTTGAGCAAGAGCCTCACACTCGCCCTTTTTTCATATCCCGAAGTGTTCTGCTCATGGTCTGTAGATCAGTCCTGCCATAACTATGACCCAAAACATGAGCCGAGTTTGTGTTTTCAGACAACTGTCCAAACAGCTCTGGCCTACACACCCTACAGGCTCAGGGCCCTGGAGCCAAACCTGAGGACTGTACTTGCCCTCTCCAAGGGAATTGTATGTGCCCATTCCAATGGCCACAACCCTACTAATAGGATAACCTCCAAAGTCCCTGAGGCCATCCCAAGAGTTGTGGCTTCCCAGGACAAACAGGGGCAATCTGAGCCCATCTGAGCACCTACCTGCACTCAGACCCCTAGACTGATGTCCCCAGAGGTAAAAAGGAACGAACAGGCCCCTAGGCACTAATAGGATCCATTGCTTTGGTTTCCAGGAAACTCTCCTCAGAGGCCTGGATTTCAATACCAGCATATGGCTGTTTCTTGACTCACCCATCAGAACAAATCTCATCTACACATGGGAAACATGCACGTTGGAGCTGTGTCAAAGCCTCTGTTTCGGAGAACTCTTCAGGGCCCCAGGGCCACCGCTTCATTCCAAGGTCTCCATAGACACAAAAACATATTAGGACACATCCACAGGAGAGTCCATTTCAACTCAGCCTCCTCGGTTGCCCCCCACATCCAGCAGATCTAACCTGTCTTGTTGCTTGGAGACCATTGGAATGCGAGGTGGGCTACCCAGCCATCCATCCTTAGAACCCTGCTCGGAATCGTTGGCCTGGAGACAACCAACAGGTCTCAATTGTCCTGCAGAAGAATCTTTGCAGTTTGGAGCTTCTCACAACTCCCATCGTGGGAAAACCCCCATGTCCTCGTGATCCAACCCCCTTCAAGAAAGGGCCATCAGGGCAGAAAGTCCAACCTGAGCGATCGTCTGATCCTTGCCCTGACTTCAGATGCACGAGATCTCTATTGAGGTCTGTAGATTGTGCCTGCCATATCCTCACCCAGAAACCTAGGCCTAGCTTGGGTTCTCAGACTCCGTCCTCAGACTACTGGCCCACAAGCCCTCCAGTTTGGAAATCCAGAACTACAATGCCGCACTCTGCCTGCCCTACAGAAGTTAAACATTGCCCTCAGGGCTACCCCGAAACCCCAAATGAGGATCAACCTGCACGCCATTCGGCTGTACCCCAAACATAGAGGCTGACCTGGGCACTATTTCCCCTTCTGACCCAGCCTGAGCCTGGACCTCCTGGTCCCACCCAGACAGCTGGCCACACACTGAGCACATCGGACCCGCCATGGCCTTAGGTCGTCATCTCTTCCCAACTGCGGTTTTCAGGCTCCAGAACCTAGACCTTATCTCCAACCACTGCCCAGGGTTGAAAATGATGCAGAAATCAGAACTCTTTCCCCATGGCAAGAAACCTTGTGCTTGGCATGTTGTCCAACGTTCAGTGTAGTTGAAACAAGCGTGGCCCATGAGGCCCAGCCCATGCTTGCGAGCCACATTGGTCACAAACACACATTGTGACCCTCAGCCTGAGCCCAGTCCTCAGGTAAGGCCTCTCAGGGCCTATATGAAGAGACAGCATATTGGGCTTGCCATGCCCCTAGGCCCCAATTTTTAACCATCGTTCGGGGTGTCCCTTCACTCTTCCCCAGGGCTCTGCTTTGGAATTCCTCTTTTGGTGGGACACCTGAGGTAACAAACCTGAAAGGAGTCCTCCCATCCCACAGATTGACGAAAAACAATTGGGATCGGGCCAAATCCACAGAGAGGAAGATTCGTCCATGGCCCATGAGACCTCCCCAACATTCCACGGCCATCGCTGAAACAAAATCCAGAGACAAAAGCCTGAGCAAGCGCCTCAGACTCGCTCATTCTTCATATCCTGAAGAGTTCTTCTCATGGTTTGTAGATCGGGCATGCCATACCTACGTCCCCAAACTTAAGCTGAGTTTGTGTTTTCAGTCTTCTGTCGTCAAAGTCCTGGGCCACACTCCCTCCAGGCTGGGGCCCCTGGAGCCACACATTAGGACTGCCCCCACCCAATCCATGGGAATTCTGCCCATTCCATTGTCAAAAATCGTACAAATTAGGAGAACCCTCCAAAGACCCTGAGGCCATCCCAATAGTGTAGGTCGCCCGGGACAAAAAAGGGCGGTTGATACCAGCTGAGCATCTTCCTCCACTCATCTACCTCCACTCATACCAAGAAGATTGAACCAGACAGGACCCGAGGCCATTATCGGATCCATTGCTTTGGTTTACAGGCATGTCTCCTCAAAAGCCTGGATTCCAATACCAGCAGAGGGGATTTCCTGAGGCACCCATCAGAACAAATCTCGTCTCCACAAGGAAACTTGTGCATGGGAGCTATGCCAAAGCTTAGGAGAATACTTCAGGGTCCCGGTGCCACCTCCCCATTCCAAGGCCCTCATGGACACAAACACACATTAGGACCCATCCTCTGGAAAGTGCATTTCAACTCAGCCACCCCGGTTGCTCCCGCAGATCCATTAGATCTAAACTGTCTTGTTGCTAGGAGACAATTGGAAGGCGAGGCGGACTTCCCAGGCATCCATCCTCGAACGGTGCTCTGGAGTCATTCCATATGGGATGTCCTGGAGCTGTCCAACAGGTCTCAATTGTCCCGCAGAAGGAATCCTTGAAGGGGGCATCCCACATCTCCCAACGTGGAAAACCTCCATGGCCTCGAGATTCCGCTCCCTTCATGAAGGGGCCGTCATGCACAGAAACTCCAACCTGAGCCAACGTCGGATCCTCGCCCTGACTTCAGATGCATGAGATATTGGTTCAGATCTGCAGGGGGTACCTGCCGTGCCCTCACCCTTAATCCGAAGTCTAGCTTGTGTTCTCTGACTTCCATCCTCACTCTCCTGGCCCCGAAGCCCTCATGTTTGGCAATTCCGGACCGACAATGAAGCACTCTGCCTGCCCTCTAGAAAAAATATACTGCCTAATGAGCTGCCCAGGCAGCTTAAATGAAGATAAACCTACACGGCACTCGAATGTACCCAAATTATATAGTCTAACCTGGGCACTAATGCACTGTCTGACACAACCTGAGCCCGGACCTGCTGACCAACACCCAGACAGCTGACCGCACCCTGAGCACATCAGACCCGCCCTGGCCTTAGGTCATCATCTCTTCCCTACCTCAGTTTTCAGGCTTCAGAACCTAGACCTTATCTCCAATCACTGCCCACGGGTGACTGTGATGCAGAAATCAGAACTCTTCCTGACCCATGGCAAGAAACCTTGTGGTTGGAATGTTGTCCAACGTTCAGTGTAGGAGAAAACAGCATTCACCCTGAGGCCCCGCCCATTCTTGAGTGCGACGAGAGCATAAACACGCATTGTGACCTCAGCGTGAGTCCTGTCCTCTAGTAAGTCCTCTCAGTGGCTGGACCATTAGATGTCATAATGGGCTTGACATGTCCCTAGTCCCCAACTTTTAATCAGATTTCTGGTTGTCCAGTCGCCCCACCCCAGGGCTCTACTCTGGAATCCCTCATTTGGTGGGACATCTGAGGTTGAAAAACAAAATGAAACAAATCGACAACAACAACAAAAAAACGGACTTCTTCCATCCCCAGAATGACCGCAAACTCTTTGGACGGGACCGAACCCCCAGAGAGTAAGACTCGTCCATTTCCCATGAAGTCACCCGGCAATTTCACGACCATGAGTGACACGATATCCAGAGACAAAAACTTGAGCAAGAGCCTCACACTCGCCCTTTTTTCATATCCCGAAGTGTTCTGCTCATGGTCTGTAGATCAGTCCTGCCATAACTATGACCCAAAACATGAGCCGAGTTTGTGTTTTCAGACAACTGTCCAAACAGCTCTGGCCTACACACCCTACAGGCTCAGGGCCCTGGAGCCAAACCTGAGGACTGTACTTGCCCTCTCCAAGGGAATTGTATGTGCCCATTCCAATGGCCACAACCCTACTAATAGGATAACCTCCAAAGTCCCTGAGGCCATCCCAAGAGTTGTGGCTTCCCAGGACAAACAGGGGCAATCTGAGCCCATCTGAGCACCTACCTGCACTCAGACCCCTAGACTGATGTCCCCAGAGGTAAAAAGGAACGAACAGGCCCCTAGGCACTAATAGGATCCATTGCTTTGGTTTCCAGGAAACTCTCCTCAGAGGCCTGGATTTCAATACCAGCATATGGCTGTTTCTTGACTCACCCATCAGAACAAATCTCATCTACACATGGGAAACATGCACGTTGGAGCTGTGTCAAAGCCTCTGTTTCGGAGAACTCTTCAGGGCCCCAGGGCCACCGCTTCATTCCAAGGTCTCCATAGACACAAAAACATATTAGGCCACATCCACAGGAGAGTCCATTTCAACTCAGCCTCCTCGGTTGCCCCCCACATCCAGCAGATCTAACCTGTCTTGTTGCTTGGAGACCATTGGAATGCGAGGTGGGCTACCCAGCCATCCATCCTTAGAACCCTGCTCGGAATCGTTGGCCTGGAGACAACCAACAGGTCTCAATTGTCCTGCAGAAGAATCTTTGCAGTTTGGAGCTTCTCACAACTCCCATCGTGCGAAAACCCCCATGTCCTCGTGATCCAACCCCCTTCAAGAAAGGGCCATCAGGGCAGAAAGTCCAACCTGAGCGATCGTCTGATCCTTGCCCTGACTTCAGATGCACGAGATCTCTATTGAGGTCTGTAGATTGTGCCTGCCATATCCTCACCCAGAAACCTAGGCCTAGCTTGGGTTCTCAGACTCCGTCCTCAGACTACTGGCCCACAAGCCCTCCAGTTTGGAAATCCAGAACTACAATGCCGCACTCTGCCTGCCCTACAGAAGTTAAACATTGCCCTCAGGGCTACCCCGAAACCCCAAATGAGGATCAACCTGCACGCCATTCGGCTGTACCCCAAACATAGAGGCTGACCTGGGCACTATTTCCCCTTCTGACCCAGCCTGAGCCTGGACCTCCTGGTCCCACCCAGACAGCTGGCCACACACTGAGCACATCGGACCCGCCATGGCCTTAGGTCGTCATCTCTTCCCAACTGCGGTTTTCAGGCTCCAGAACCTAGACCTTATCTCCAACCACTGCCCAGGGTTGAAAATGATGCAGAAATCAGAACTCTTTCCCCATGGCAAGAAACCTTGTGCTTGGCATGTTGTCCAACGTTCAGTGTAGTTGAAACAAGCGTGGCCCATGAGGCCCAGCCCATGCTTGCGGGCCACATTGGTCACAAACACACATTGTGACCCTCAGCCTGAGCCCAGTCCTCAGGTAAGGCCTCTCAGGGCCTATATGAAGAGACAGCATATTGGGCTTGCCATGCCCCTAGGCCCCAATTTTTAACCATAGTTCGGGGTGTCCCTTCACTCTTCCCCAGGGCTCTGCTTTGGAATTCCTCTTTTGGTGGGACACCAGAGGTAACAAACCTGAAAGGAGTCCTCCCATCCCACAGATTGACGAAAAACAATTGGGATCGGGCCAAATCCACAGAGAGGAAGATTCGTCCATGGCCCATGAGACATCCCCAACATTCCACGGCCATCGCTGAAACAAAATCCAGAGACAAAAGCCTGAGCAAGCGCCTCAGACTCGCTCATTCTTCATATCCTGAAGAGTTCTTCTCATGGTTTGTAGATCGGGCGTGCCATACCTACGTCCCCAAACTTAAGCTGAGTTTGTGTTTTCAGTCTTCTGTCCTCAAAGTCCTGGGCCACACTCCCTCCAGGCTGGGGCCCCTGGAGCCACACATTAGGACTGCCCCCACCCAATCCATGGGAATTCTGCCCATTCCATTGTCAAAAATCGTACAAATTAGGAGAACCCTCCAAAGTCCCTGAGGCCATCCCAATAGTGTAGGTCGCCCGGGACAAAAAAGGGCGGTTGATACCAGCTGAGCATCTTCCTCCACTCATCTACCTCCACTCATACCAAGAAGATTGAACCAGACAGGACCCGAGGCCATTATCGGATCCATTGCTTTGGTTTACAGGCATGTCTCCTCAAAAGCCTGGATTCCAATACCAGCAGAGGGGATTTCCTGAGGCACCCATCAGAACAAATCTCGTCTCCACAAGGAAACTTGTGCATGGGAGCTATGCCAAAGCTTAGGAGAATACTTCAGGGTCCCGGTGCCACCTCCCCATTCCAAGGCCCTCATGGACACAAACACACATTAGGACCCATCCTCTGGAAAGTGCATTTCAACTCAGCCACCCCGGTTGCTCCCGCAGATCCATTAGATCTAAACTGTCTTGTTGCTAGGAGACAATTGGAAGGCGAGGCGGACTTCCCAGGCATCCATCCTCGAACGGTGCTCTGGAGTCATTCCATATGGGATGTCCTGGAGCTGTCCAACAGGTCTCAATTGTCCCGCAGAAGGAATCCTTGAAGGGGGCATTCCACATCTCCCAACGTGGAAAACCTCCATGGCCTCGAGATTCCGCTCCCTTCATGAAGGGGCCGTCATGCACAGAAACTCCAACCTGAGCCAACGTCGGATCCTCGCCCTGACTTCAGATGCATGAGATATTGGTTCAGATCTGCAGGGGGTACCTGCCGTGCCCTCACCCTGAATCCGAAGTCTAGCTTGTGTTCTCAGACTTCCGTCCTCACTCTCTTGGCCCCGAAGCCCTCATGTTTGGCAATTCCGGACCGACAATGAAGCACTCTGCCTGCCCTCTAGAAAAAATATATTGCCTAATGAGCTGCCCAGGCAGCTTAAATGAAGATAAACCTACACGGCACTCGAATGTACCCAAATTATATAGTCGAACCTGGGCACTAATGCACTGTCTGACACAACCTGAGCCCGGACCTGCTGACCAACACCCAGACAGCTGACCGCACCCTGAGCACATCAGACCCGCCCTGGCCTTAGGTCATCATCTCTTCCCTACCTCAGTTTTCAGGCTTCAGAACCTAGACCTTATCTCCAATCACTGCCCACGGGTGACTGTGATGCAGAAATCAGAACTCTTCCTGACCCATGGCAAGAAACCTTGTGGTTGGCATGTTGTCCAACGTTCAGTGTAGGAGAAAACAGCATTCACCCTGAGGCCCCGCCCATTCTTGAGTGCGACGAGAGCATAAACACGCATTGTGACCTCAGCGTGAGTCCTGTCCTCTAGTAAGTCCTCTCAGTGGCTGGACCATTAGATGTCATAATGGGCTTGACATGTCCCTAGTCCCCAATTTTTAACCAGATTTCTGGTTGTCCAGTCGCCCCACCCCAGGGCTCTACTCTGGAATCCCTCATTTGGTGGGACATCTGAGGTTGAAAAAAAAAATGAAACAAATCAACAACAACAACAAAAAAACGGACTTCTTCCATCCCCAGAATGACCGCAAACTCTTTGGACGGGACCGAACCCCCAGAGAGTAAGACTCGTCCATTTCCCATGATGTCACCCGGCAATTTCACGACCATGAGTGACACGATATCCAGAGACAAAAACTTGAGCAAGAGCCTCACACTCGCCCTTTTTTCGTATCCCGAAGTGTTCTGCTCATGGTCTGTAGATCAGTCCTGCCATACCTATAACCCAAAACATGAGCCGAGTTTGTGTGTTCAGACAACTGTCCAAACAGCTCTGGCCTACACACCCTACAGGCTCAGGGCCCTGGAGCCAAACCTGAGGACTGTAATGCCCTCTCCAAGGGAATTGTATGTGCCCATTCCAATGGCCACAACCCTACTAATAGGATAACCTCCAAAGTCCCTGAGGCCATCCCAAGAGTTGTGGCTTCCCAGGACAAACAGGGGCAATCTGAGCCAATCTGAGCACCTACCTGCACTCAGACCCTAGACTGATGTCCCCAGAGGTAAAAAGGAACGAACAGGCCCCTAGGCAGTAATCGGATCCATTGCTTTGCTTTCCAGGAAACTCTCCTCAGAATCCTGGATTTCAATACCAGCATATGGCTGTTTCTTGACTCACCCATCAGAACAAATCTCATCTACACATGGGAAACATGCACGTTGGAGCTGTGTCAAAGCCTCTGTTTCGGAGAACCCTTCAGGGCCCCAGGGCCACCGCTTCATTCCAAGGTCTCCATAGACACAAAAACATATTAGGACACATCCACAGGAGAGTCCATTTCAACTCAGCCTCATCGGTTGCCCCCCACATCCAGCAGATCTAACCTGTCTTTTGCTTGGAGACAATTGGAATGCAGGGTGGGCTACCCAGCCATCCATCCTTAGAACCCTGCTTGGAATCGTTGGCCTGGAGCCAAACAACAGGTCTCAATTGTCCTGCAGAAGAATCTTTGCAGTTTGGAGCTTCTCACAACTCCCATCGTGCGAAAACCCCCATGTCCTCGTGATCCAACCCCCTTCAAGAAAGGGCCATCAGGGCAGAAAGTCCAACCTGAGCGATCGTCTGATCCTTGCCCTGACTTCAGATGCACGAGATCTCTATTGAGGTCTGTAGATTGTGCCTGCCATATCCTCACCCAGAAACCTAGGCCTAGCTTGGGTTCTCAGACTCCGTCCTCAGACTACTGGCCCACAAGCCCTCCAGTTTGGAAATCCAGAACTACAATGCCGCACTCTGCCTGCCCTACAGAAGTAAAACATTGCCCTCAGGGCTACCCCGAAACCCCAAATGAGGATCAACCTGCACGCCATTCGGCTGTACCCCAAACATAGAGGCTGACCTGGGCACTATTTCCCCTTCTGACCCAGCCTGAGCATGGACCTCCTGGTCCCACCCAGACAGCTGGCCGCACACTGAGCACATTGGACCCGCCATGGCCTTACGTCGTCATCTCTTCCCAACTGCGGTTTTCAGGCTCCAGAACCTAGACCTTATCTCCAACCACTGCCCAGGGTTGAAAATGATGCAGAAATCAGAACTCTTTCCCCATGGCAAGAAACCTTGTGCTTGGCATGTTGTCCAACGTTCAGTGTAGTTGAAACAAGCGTGGCCCATGAGGCCCAGCCCATGCTTGCGGGCCACATTGGTCACAAACACACATTGTGAGCCTCAGCCTGAGCCCAGTCCTCAGGTAAGGCCTCTCAGGGCCTATATGAAGAGACAGCATATTGGGCTTGCCATGCCCCTAGGCCCCAATTTTTAACCATCGTTCGGGGTGTCCCTTCACTCTTCCCCAGGGCTCTGCTTTGGAATTCCTCTTTTGGTGGGACACCTGAGGTAACAAACCTGAAAGGAGTCCTCCCATCCCACAGATTGACGAAAAACAATTGGGATCGGGCCAAATCCACAGAGAGGAAGATTCGTCCATGGCCCATGAGACCTCCCCAACATTCCACGGCCATCGCTGAAACAAAATCCAGAGACAAAAGCCTGAGCAAGCGCCTCAGACTCGCTCATTCTTCATATCCTGAAGAGTTCTTCTCATGGTTTGTAGATCGGGCATGCCATACCTACGTCCCCAAACTTAAGCTGAGTTTGTGTTTTCAGTCTTCTGTCCTCAAAGTCCTGGGCCACACACCCTCCAGGCTGGGGCCCCTGGAGACACACATTAGGACTGCCCCCACCCAATCCATGGGAATTCTGCCCATTCCATTGTCAAAAATCGTACAAATTAGGAGAACCCTCCAAAGTCCCTGAGGCCATCCCAATAGTGTAGGTCGCCCGGGACAAAAAAGGGCGGTTGATACCAGCTGGGCATCTTCCTCCACTCATCTACCTCCACTCATACCAAGAAGATTGAACTAGACAGGACCCGAGGCCAATATCGGATCCATTGCTTTGGTTTACAGGCATGTCTCCTCAAAAGCCTGGATTCCAATACCAGCAGAGGGGATTTCCTGAGGCACCCATCAGAACAAATCTCGTCTCCACAAGGAAACTTGTGCATGGGAGCTATGCCAAAGCTTAGGAGAATACTTCAGGGTCCCGGTGCCACCTCCCCATTCCAAGGCCCTCATGGACACAAACACACATTAGGACCCATCCTCTGGAAAGTGCATTTCAACTCAGCCACCCCGGTTGCTCCCGCAGATCCATTAGATCTAAACTGTCTTGTTGCTAGGAGACAATTGGAAGGCGAGGCGGACTTCCCAGGCATCCATCCTCGAACGGTGCTCTGGAGTCATTCCATATGGGATGTCCTGGAGCTGTCCAACAGGTCTCAATTGTCCCGCAGAAGGAATCCTTGAAGGGGGCATCCCACATCTCCCAACGTGGAAAACCTCCATGGCCTCGAGATTCCGCTCCCTTCATGAAGGGGCCGTCATGCACAGAAACTCCAACCTGAGCCAACGTCGGATCCTCGCCCTGACTTCAGATGCATGAGATATTGGTTCAGATCTGCAGGGGGTACCTGCCGTGCCCTCACCCTGAATCCGAAGTCTAGCTTGTGTTCTCAGACTTCCGTCCTCACTCTCCTGGCCCCGAAGCCCTCATGTTTGGCAATTCCGGACCGACAATGAAGCACTCTGCCTGCCCTCTAGAAAAAATATATTGCCTAATGAGCTGCCCAGGCAGCTTAAATGAAGATAAACCTACACGGCACTCGAATGTACCCAAATTATATAGTCTAACCTGGGCACTAATGCACTGTCTGACACAACCTGAGCCCGGACCTGCTGACCAACACCCAGACAGCTGACCGCACCCTGAGCACATCAGACCCGCCCTGGCCTTAGGTCATCATCTCTTCCCTACCTCAGTTTTCAGGCTTCAGAACCTAGACCTTATCTCCAATCACTGCCCACGGGTGACTGTGATGCAGAAATCAGAACTCTTCCTGACCCATGGCAAGAAACCTTGTGGTTGGCATGTTGTCCAACGTTCAGTGTAGGAGAAAACAGCATTCACCCTGAGGCCCCGCCCATTCTTGAGTGCGACGAGAGCATAAACACGCATTGTGACCTCAGCGTGAGTCCTGTCCTCTAGTAAGTCCTCTCAGTGGCTGGACCATTAGATGTCATAATGGGCTTGACATGTCCCTAGTCCCCAATTTTTAACCAGATTTCTGGTTGTCCAGTCGCCCCACCCCAGGGCTCTACTCTGGAATCCCTCATTTGGTGGGACATCTGAGGTTGAAAAACAAAATGAAACAAATCGACAACAACAACAAAAAAACGGACTTCTTCCATCCCTAGAATGACCGCAAACTCTTTGGACGGGACCGAACCCCCAGAGAGTAAGACTCGTCCATTTCCCATGAAGTCACCCGGCAATTTCACGACCATGAGTGACACGATATCCAGAGACAAAAACTTGAGCAAGAGCCTCACACTCGCCCTTTTTTCATATCCCGAAGTGTTCTGCTCATGGTCTGTAGATCAGTCCTGCCATAACTATGACCCAAAACATGAGCCGAGTTTGTGTTTTCAGACAACTGTCCAAACAGCTCTGGCCTACACACCCTACAGGCTCAGGGCCCTGGAGCCAAACCTGAGGACTGTACTTGCCCTCTCCAAGGGAATTGTATGTGCCCATTCCAATGGCCACAACCCTACTAATAGGATAACCTCCAAAGTCCCTGAGGCCATCCCAAGAGTTGTGGCTTCCCAGGACAAACAGGGGCAATCTGAGCCCATCTGAGCACCTACCTGCACTCAGACCCCTAGACTGATGTCCCCAGAGGTAAAAAGGAACGAACAGGCCCCTAGGCACTAATCGGATCCATTGCTTTGGTTTCCAGGAAACTCTCCTCAGAGGCCTGGATTTCAATACCAGCATATGGCTGTTTCTTGACTCACCCATCAGAACAAATCTCATCTTCACATGGGAAACATGCACGTTGGAGCTGTGTCAAAGCCTCTGTTTCGGAGAACTCTTCAGGGCCCCAGGGCCACCGCTTCATTCCAAGGTCTCCATAGACACAAAAACATATTAGGACACATCCACAGGAGAGTCCATTTCAACTCAGCCTCCTCGGTTGCCCCCCACATCCAGCAGATCTAACCTGTCTTGTTGCTTGGAGACCATTGGAATGCGAGGTGGGCTACCCAGCCATCCATCCTTAGAACCCTGCTCGGAATCGTTGGCCTGGAGACAACCAACAGGTCTCAATTGTCCTGCAGAAGAATCTTTGCAGTTTGGAGCTTCTCACAACTCCCATCGTGGGAAAACCCCCATGTCCTCGTGATCCAACCCCCTTCAAGAAAGGGCCATCAGGGCAGAAAGTCCAACCTGAGCGATCGTCTGATCCTTGCCCTGACTTCAGATGCTCGAGATCTCTATTGAGGTCTGTAGATTGTGCCTGCCATATCCTCACCCAGAAACCTAGGCCTAGCTTGGGTTCTCAGACTCCGTCCTCAGACTACTGGCCCACAAGCCCTCCAGTTTGGAAATCCAGAACTACAATGCCGCACTCTGCCTGCCCTACAGAAGTTAAACATTGCCCTCAGGGCTACCCCGAAACCCCAAATGAGGATCAACCTGCACGCCATTCGGCTGTACCCCAAACATAGAGGCTGACCTGGGCACTATTTCCCCTTCTGACCCAGCCTGAGCCTGGACCTCCTGGTCCCACCCAGACAGCTGGCCACACACTGAGCACATCGGACCCGCCATGGCCTTAGGTCGTCATCTCTTCCCAACTGCGGTTTTCAGGCTCCAGAACCTAGACCTTATCTCCAACCACTGCCCAGGGTTGAAAATGATGCAGAAATCAGAACTCTTTCCCCATGGCAAGAAACCTTGTGCTTGGCATGTTGTCCAACGTTCAGTGTAGTTGAAACAAGCGTGGCCCATGAGGCCCAGCCCATGCTTGCGAGCCACATTGGTCACAAACACACATTGTGAGCCTCAGCCTGAGCCCAGTCCTCAGGTAAGGCCTCTCAGGGCCTATATGAAGAGACAGCATATTGGGCTTGCCATGCCCCTAGGCCCCAATTTTGAACCATCGTTCGGGGTGTCCCTTCACTCTTCCCCAGGGCTCTGCTTTGGAATTCCTCTTTTGGTGGGACACCTGAGGTAACAAACCTGAAAGGAGTCCTCCCATCCCACAGATTGACGAAAAACAATTGGGATCTGGCCAAATCCACAGAGAGGAAGATTCGTCCATGGCCCATGAGACCTCCCCAACATTCCACGGCCATCGCTGAAACAAAATCCAGAGACAAAAGCCTGAGCAAGCGCCTCAGACTCGCTCATTCTTCATATCCTGAAGAGTTCTTCTCATGGTTTGTAGATCGGGCATGCCATACCTACGTCCCCAAACTTAAGCTGAGTTTGTGTTTTCAGTCTTCTGTCGTCAAAGTCCTGTGCCACACTCCTTCCAGGCTGGGGCCCCTGGAGCCACACATTAGGACTGCCCCCACCCAATCCATGGGAATTCTGCCCATTCCATTGTCAAAAATCGTACAAATTAGGAGAACCCTCCAAAGACCCTGAGGCCATCCCAATAGTGTAGGTCGCCCGGGACAAAAAAGGGCGGTTGATACCAGCTGAGCATCTTCCTCCACTCATCTACCTCCACTCATACCAAGAAGATTGAACCAGACAGGACCCGAGGCCATTATCGGATCCATTGCTTTGGTTTACAGGCATGTCTCCTCAAAAGCCTGGATTCCAATACCAGCAGAGGGGATTTCCTGAGGCACCCATCAGAACAAATCTCGTCTCCACAAGGAAACTTGTGCATGGGAGCTATGCCAAAGCTTAGGAGAATACTTCAGGGTCCCGGTGCCACCTCCCCATTCCAAGGCCCTCATGGACACAAACACACATTAGGACCCATCCTCTGGAAAGTGCATTTCAACTCAGCCACCCCGGTTGCTCCCGCAGATCCATTAGATCTAAACTGTCTTGTTGCTAGGAGACAATTGGAAGGCGAGGCGGACTTCCCAGGCATCCATCCTCGAACGGTGCTCTGGAGTCATTCCATATGGGATGTCCTGGAGCTGTCCAACAGGTCTCAATTGTCCCGCAGAAGGAATCCTTGAAGGGGGCATCCCACATCTCCCAACGTGGAAAACCTCCATGGCCTCGAGATTCCGCTCCCTTCATGAAGGGGCCGTCATGCACAGAAACTCCAACCTGAGCCAACGTCGGATCCTCGCCCTGACTTCAGATGCATGAGATATTGGTTCAGATCTGCAGGGGGTACCTGCCGTGCCCTCACCCTTAATCCGAAGTCTAGCTTGTGTTCTCTGACTTCCATCCTCACTCTCCTGGCCCCGAAGCCCTCATGTTTGGCAATTCCGGACCGACAATGAAGCACTCTGCCTGCCCTCTAGAAAAAATATACTGCCTAATGAGCTGCCCAGGCAGCTTAAATGAAGATAAACCTACACGGCACTCGAATGTACCCAAATTATATAGTCTAACCTGGGCACTAATGCACTGTCTGACACAACCTGAGCCCGGACCTGCTGACCAACACCCAGACAGCTGACCGCACCCTGAGCACATCAGACCCGCCCTGGCCTTAGGTCATCATCTCTTCCCTACCTCAGTTTTCAGGCTTCAGAACCTAGACCTTATCTCCAATCACTGCCCACGGGTGACTGTGATGCAGAAATCAGAACTCTTCCTGACCCATGGCAAGAAACCTTGTGGTTGGAATGTTGTCCAACGTTCAGTGTAGGAGAAAACAGCATTCACCCTGAGGCCCCGCCCATTCTTGAGTGCGACGAGAGCATAAACACGCATTGTGACCTCAGCGTGAGTCCTGTCCTCTAGTAAGTCCTCTCAGTGGCTGGACCATTAGATGTCATAATGGGCTTGACATGTCCCTAGTCCCCAACTTTTAATCAGATTTCTGGTTGTCCAGTCGCCCCACCCCAGGGCTCTACTCTGGAATCCCTCATTTGGTGGGACATCTGAGGTTGAAAAACAAAATGAAACAAATCGACAACAACAACAAAAAAACGGACTTCTTCCATCCCCAGAATGACCGCAAACTCTTTGGACGGGACCGAACCCCCAGAGAGTAAGACTCGTCCATTTCCCATGAAGTCACCCGGCAATTTCACGACCATGAGTGACACGATATCCAGAGACAAAAACTTGAGCAAGAGCCTCACACTCGCCCTTTTTTCATATCCCGAAGTGTTCTGCTCATGGTCTGTAGATCAGTCCTGCCATAACTATGACCCAAAACATGAGCCGAGTTTGTGTTTTCAGACAACTGTCCAAACAGCTCTGGCCTACACACCCTACAGGCTCAGGGCCCTGGAGCCAAACCTGAGGACTGTACTTGCCCTCTCCAAGGGAATTGTATGTGCCCATTCCAATGGCCACAACCCTACTAATAGGATAACCTCCAAAGTCCCTGAGGCCATCCCAAGAGTTGTGGCTTCCCAGGACAAACAGGGGCAATCTGAGCCCATCTGAGCACCTACCTGCACTCAGACCCCTAGACTGATGTCCCCAGAGGTAAAAAGGAACGAACAGGCCCCTAGGCACTAATCGGATCCATTGCTTTGGTTTCCAGGAAACTCTCCTCAGAGGCCTGGATTTCAATACCAGCATATGGCTGTTTCTTGACTCACCCATCAGAACAAATCTCATCTTCACATGGGAAACATGCACGTTGGAGCTGTGTCAAAGCCTCTGTTTCGGAGAACTCTTCAGGGCCCCAGGGCCACCGCTTCATTCCAAGGTCTCCATAGACACAAAAACATATTAGGACACATCCACAGGAGAGTCCATTTCAACTCAGCCTCCTCGGTTGCCCCCCACATCCAGCAGATCTAACCTGTCTTGTTGCTTGGAGACCATTGGAATGCGAGGTGGGCTACCCAGCCATCCATCCTTAGAACCCTGCTCGGAATCGTTGGCCTGGAGACAACCAACAGGTCTCAATTGTCCTGCAGAAGAATCTTTGCAGTTTGGAGCTTCTCACAACTCCCATCGTGGGAAAACCCCCATGTCCTCGTGATCCAACCCCCTTCAAGAAAGGGCCATCAGGGCAGAAAGTCCAACCTGAGCGATCGTCTGATCCTTGCCCTGACTTCAGATGCTCGAGATCTCTATTGAGGTCTGTAGATTGTGCCTGCCATATCCTCACCCAGAAACCTAGGCCTAGCTTGGGTTCTCAGACTCCGTCCTCAGACTACTGGCCCACAAGCCCTCCAGTTTGGAAATCCAGAACTACAATGCCGCACTCTGCCTGCCCTACAGAAGTTAAACATTGCCCTCAGGGCTACCCCGAAACCCCAAATGAGGATCAACCTGCACGCCATTCGGCTGTACCCCAAACATAGAGGCTGACCTGGGCACTATTTCCCCTTCTGACCCAGCCTGAGCCTGGACCTCCTGGTCCCACCCAGACAGCTGGCCACACACTGAGCACATCGGACCCGCCATGGCCTTAGGTCGTCATCTCTTCCCAACTGCGGTTTTCAGGCTCCAGAACCTAGACCTTATCTCCAACCACTGCCCAGGGTTGAAAATGATGCAGAAATCAGAACTCTTTCCCCATGGCAAGAAACCTTGTGCTTGGCATGTTGTCCAACGTTCAGTGTAGTTGAAACAAGCGTGGCCCATGAGGCCCAGCCCATGCTTGCGAGCCACATTGGTCACAAACACACATTGTGACCCTCAGCCTGAGCCCAGTCCTCAGGTAAGGCCTCTCAGGGCCTATATGAAGAGACAGCATATTGGGCTTGCCATGCCCCTAGGCCCCAATTTTGAACCATCGTTCGGGGTGTCCCTTCACTCTTCCCCAGGGCTCTGCTTTGGAATTCCTCTTTTGGTGGGACACCTGAGGTAACAAACCTGAAAGGAGTCCTCCCATCCCACAGATTGACGAAAAACAATTGGGATCGGGCCAAATCCACAGAGAGGAAGATTCGTCCATGGCCCATGAGACCTCCCCAACATTCCACGGCCATCGCTGAAACAAAATCCAGAGACAAAAGCCTGAGCAAGCGCCTCAGACTCGCTCATTCTTCATATCCTGAAGAGTTCTTCTCATGGTTTGTAGATCGGGCATGCCATACCTACGTCCCCAAACTTAAGCTGAGTTTGTGTTTTCAGTCTTCTGTCGTCAAAGTCCTGGGCCACACTCCTTCCAGGCTGGGGCCCCTGGAGCCACACATTAGGACTGCCCCCACCCAATCCATGGGAATTCTGCCCATTCCATTGTCAAAAATCGTACAAATTAGGAGAACCCTCCAAAGACCCTGAGGCCATCCCAATAGTGTAGGTCGCCCGGGACAAAAAAGGGCGGTTGATACCAGCTGAGCATCTTCCTCCACTCATCTACCTCCACTCATACCAAGAAGATTGAACCAGACAGGACCCGAGGCCATTATCGGATCCATTGCTTTGGTTTACAGGCATGTCTCCTCAAAAGCCTGGATTCCAATACCAGCAGAGGGGATTTCCTGAGGCACCCATCAGAACAAATCTCGTCTCCACAAGGAAACTTGTGCATGGGAGCTATGCCAAAGCTTAGGAGAATACTTCAGGGTCCCGGTGCCACCTCCCCATTCCAAGGCCCTCATGGACACAAACACACATTAGGACCCATCCTCTGGAAAGTGCATTTCAACTCAGCCACCCCGGTTGCTCCCGCAGATCCATTAGATCTAAACTGTCTTGTTGCTAGGAGACAATTGGAAGGCGAGGCGGACTTCCCAGGCATCCATCCTCGAACGGTGCTCTGGAGTCATTCCATATGGGATGTCCTGGAGCTGTCCAACAGGTCTCAATTGTCCCGCAGAAGGAATCCTTGAAGGGGGCATTCCACATCTCCCAACGTGGAAAACCTCCATGGCCTCGAGATTCCGCTCCCTTCATGAAGGGGCCGTCATGCACAGAAACTCCAACCTGAGCCAACGTCGGATCCTCGCCCTGACTTCAGATGCATGAGATATTGGTTCAGATCTGCAGGGGGTACCTGCCGTGCCCTCACCCTGAATCCGAAGTCTAGCTTGTGTTCTCAGACTTCCGTCCTCACTCTCTTGGCCCCGAAGCCCTCATGTTTGGCAATTCCGGACCGACAATGAAGCACTCTGCCTGCCCTCTAGAAAAAATATATTGCCTAATGAGCTGCCCAGGCAGCTTAAATGAAGATAAACCTACACGGCACTCGAATGTACCCAAATTATATAGTCTAACCTGGGCACTAATGCACTGTCTGACACAACCTGAGCCCGGACCTGCTGACCAACACCCAGACAGCTGACCGCACCCTGAGCACATCAGACCCGCCCTGGCCTTAGGTCATCATCTCTTCCCTACCTCAGTTTTCAGGCTTCAGAACCTAGACCTTATCTCCTATCACTGCCCACGGGTGACTGTGATGCAGAAATCAGAACTCTTCCTGACCCATGGCAAGAAACCTTGTGGTTGGCATGTTGTCCAACGTTCAGTGTAGGAGAAAACAGCATTCACCCTGAGGCCCCGCCCATTCTTGAGTGCGACGAGAGCATAAACACGCATTGTGACCTCAGCGTGAGTCCTGTCCTCTAGTAAGTCCTCTCAGTGGCTGGACCATTAGATGTCATAATGGGCTTGACATGTCCCTAGTCCCCAATTTTTAACCAGATTTCTGGTTGTCCAGTCGCCCCACCCCAGGGCTCTACTCTGGAATCCCTCATTTGGTGGGACATCTGAGGTTGAAAAAAAAAATGAAACAAATCAACAACAACAACAAAAAAACGGACTTCTTCCATCCCCAGAATGACCGCAAACTCTTTGGACGGGACCGAACCCCCAGAGAGTAAGACTCGTCCATTTCCCATGATGTCACCCGGCAATTTCACGACCATGAGTGACACGATATCCAGAGACAAAAACTTGAGCAAGAGCCTCACACTCGCCCTTTTTTCGTATCCCGAAGTGTTCTGCTCATGGTCTGTAGATCAGTCCTGCCATACCTATAACCCAAAACATGAGCCGAGTTTGTGTGTTCAGACAACTGTCCAAACAGCTCTGGCCTACACACCCTACAGGCTCAGGGCCCTGGAGCCAAACCTGAGGACTGTAATGCCCTCTCCAAGGGAATTGTATGTGCCCATTCCAATGGCCACAACCCTACTAATAGGATAACCTCCAAAGTCCCTGAGGCCATCCCAAGAGTTGTGGCTTCCCAGGACAAACAGGGGCAATCTGAGCCAATATGAGCACCTACCTGCACTCAGACCCTAGACTGATGTCCCCAGAGGTAAAAAGGAACGAACAGGCCCCTAGGCACTAATCGGATCCATTGCTTTGCTTTCCAGGAAACTCTCCTCAGAATCCTGGATTTCAATACCAGCATATGGCTGTTTCTTGACTCACCCATCAGAACAAATCTCATCTACACATGGGAAACATGCACGTTGGAGCTGTGTCAAAGCCTCTGTTTCGGAGAACCCTTCAGGGCCCCAGGGCCACCGCTTCATTCCAAGGTCTCCATAGACACAAAAACATATTAGGACACATCCACAGGAGAGTCCATTTCAACTCAGCCTCATCGGTTGCCCCCCACATCCAGCAGATCTAACCTGTCTTTTGCTTGGAGACAATTGGAATGCAGGGTGGGCTACCCAGCCATCCATCCTTAGAACCCTGCTTGGAATCGTTGGCCTGGAGCCAAACAACAGGTCTCAATTGTCCTGCAGAAGAATCTTTGCAGTTTGGAGCTTCTCACAACTCCCATCGTGCGAAAACCCCCATGTCCTCGTGATCCAACCCCCTTCAAGAAAGGGCCATCAGGGCAGAAAGTCCAACCTGAGCGATCGTCTGATCCTTGCCCTGACTTCAGATGCACGAGATCTCTATTGAGGTCTGTAGATTGTGCCTGCCATATCCTCACCCAGAAACCTAGGCCTAGCTTGGGTTCTCAGACTCCGTCCTCAGACTACTGGCCCACAAGCCCTCCAGTTTGGAAATCCAGAACTACAATGCCGCACTCTGCCTGCCCTACAGAAGTAAAACATTGCCCTCAGGGCTACCCCGAAACCCCAAATGAGGATCAACCTGCACGCCATTCGGCTGTACCCCAAACATAGAGGCTGACCTGGGCACTATTTCCCCTTCTGACCCAGCCTGAGCATGGACCTCCTGGTCCCACCCAGACAGCTGGCCGCACACTGAGCACATTGGACCCGCCATGGCCTTACGTCGTCATCTCTTCCCAACTGCGGTTTTCAGGCTCCAGAACCTAGACCTTATCTCCAACCACTGCCCAGGGTTGAAAATGATGCAGAAATCAGAACTCTTTCCCCATGGCAAGAAACCTTGTGCTTGGCATGTTGTCCAACGTTCAGTGTAGTTGAAACAAGCGTGGCCCATGAGGCCCAGCCCATGCTTGCGGGCCACATTGGTCACAAACACACATTGTGAGCCTCAGCCTGAGCCCAGTCCTCAGGTAAGGCCTCTCAGGGCCTATATGAAGAGACAGCATATTGGGCTTGCCATGCCCCTAGGCCCCAATTTTTAACCATCGTTCGGGGTGTCCCTTCACTCTTCCCCAGGGCTCTGCTTTGGAATTCCTCTTTTGGTGGGACACCTGAGGTAACAAACCTGAAAGGAGTCCTCCCATCCCACAGATTGACGAAAAACAATTGGGATCGGGCCAAATCCACAGAGAGGAAGATTCGTCCATGGCCCATGAGACCTCCCCAACATTCCACGGCCATCGCTGAAACAAAATCCAGAGACAAAAGCCTGAGCAAGCGCCTCAGACTCGCTCATTCTTCATATCCTGAAGAGTTCTTCTCATGGTTTGTAGATCGGGCATGCCATACCTACGTCCCCAAACTTAAGCTGAGTTTGTGTTTTCAGTCTTCTGTCCTCAAAGTCCTGGGCCACACACCCTCCAGGCTGGGGCCCCTGGAGCCACACATTAGGACTGCCCCCACCCAATCCATGGGAATTCTGCCCATTCCATTGTCAAAAATCGTACAAATTAGGAGAACCCTCCAAAGTCCCTGAGGCCATCCCAATAGTGTAGGTCGCCCGGGACAAAAAAGGGCGGTTGATACCAGCTGGGCATCTTCCTCCACTCATCTACCTCCACTCATACCAAGAAGATTGAACCAGACAGGACCCGAGGCCATTATCGGATCCATTGCTTTGGTTTACAGGCATGTCTCCTCAAAAGCCTGGATTCCAATACCAGCAGAGGGGATTTCCTGAGGCACCCATCAGAACAAATCTCGTCTCCACAAGGAAACTTGTGCATGGGAGCTATGCCAAAGCTTAGGAGAATACTTCAGGGTCCCGGTGCCACCTCCCCATTCCAAGGCCCTCATGGACACAAACACACATTAGGACCCATCCTCTGGAAAGTGCATTTCAACTCAGCCACCCCGGTTTCTCCTGCAGATCCATTAGATCTAAACTGTCTTGTTGCTAGGAGACAATTGGAAGGCGAGGCGGACTTCCCAGGCATCCATCCTCGAACGGTGCTCTGGAGTCATTCCATATGGGATGTCCTGGAGCTGTCCAACAGGTCTCAACTGTCCCGCAGAAGGAATCCTTGAAGGGGGCATCCCACATCTCCCAACGTGGAAAACCTCCATGGCCTCGAGATTCCGCTCCCTTCATGAAGGGGCCGTCATGCACAGAAACTCCAACCTGAGCCAACGTCGGATCCTCGCCCTGACTTCAGATGCATGAGATATTGGTTCAGATCTGCAGGGGGTACCTGCCGTGCCCTCACCCTGAATCCGAAGTCTAGCTTGTGTTCTCAGACTTCCGTCCTCACTCTCCTGGCCCCGAAGCCCTCATGTTTGGCAATTCCGGACCGACAATGAAGCACTCTGCCTGCCCTCTAGAAAAAATATATTGCCTAATGAGCTGCCCAGGCAGCTTAAATGAAGATAAACCTACACGGCACTCGAATGTACCCAAATTATATAGTCTAACCTGGGCACTAATGCACTGTCTGACACAACCTGAGCCCGGACCTGCTGACCAACACCCAGACAGCTGACCGCACCCTGAGCACATCAGACCCGCCCTGGCCTTAGGTCATCATCTCTTCCCTACCTCAGTTTTCAGGCTTCAGAACCTAGACCTTATCTCCTATCACTGCCCACGGGTGACTGTGATGCAGAAATCAGAACTCTTCCTGACCCATGGCAAGAAACCTTGTGGTTGGCATGTTGTCCAACGTTCAGTGTAGGAGAAAACAGCATTCACCCTGAGGCCCCGCCCATTCTTGAGTGCGACGAGAGCATAAACACGCATTGTGACCTCAGCGTGAGTCCTGTCCTCTAGTAAGTCCTCTCAGTGGCTGGACCATTAGATGTCATAATGGGCTTGACATGTCCCTAGTCCCCAATTTTTAACCAGATTTCTGGTTGTCCAGTCGCCCCACCCCAGGGCTCTACTCTGGAATCCCTCATTTGGTGGGACATCTGAGGTTGAAAAACAAAATGAAACAAATCGACAACAACAACAAAAAAACGGACTTCTTCCATCCCCAGAATGACCGCAAACTCTTTGGACGGGACCGAACCCCCAGAGAGTAAGACTCGTCCATTTCCCATGAAGTCACCCGGCAATTTCACGACCATGGGTGACACGATATCCAGAGACAAAAACTTGAGCAAGAGCCTCACACTCGCCCTTTTTTCATATCCCGAAGTGTTCTGCTCATGGTCTGTAGATCAGTCCTGCCATAACTATGACCCAAAACATGAGCCGAGTTTGTGTTTTCAGACAACTGTCCAAACAGCTCTGGCCTACACACCCTACAGGCTCAGGGCCCTGGAGCCAAACCTGAGGACTGTACTTGCCCTCTCCAAGGGAATTGTATGTGCCCATTCCAATGGCCACAACCCTACTAATAGGATAACCTCCAAAGTCCCTGAGGCCATCCCAAGAGTTGTGGCTTCCCAGGACAAACAGGGGCAATCTGAGCCCATCTGAGCACCTACCTGCACTCAGACCCCTAGACTGATGTCCCCAGAGGTAAAAAGGAACGAACAGGCCCCTAGGCACTAATCGGATCCATTGCTTTGGTTTTCAGGAAACTCTCCTCAGAGGCCTGGATTTCAATACCAGCATATGGCTGTTTCTTGACTCACCCATCAGAACAAATCTCATCTTCACATGGGAAACATTCACGTTGGAGCTGTGTCAAAGCCTCTGTTTCGGAGAACTCTTCAGGGCCCCAGGGCCACCGCTTCATTCCAAGGTCTCCATAGACACAAAAACATATTAGGACACATCCACAGGAGAGTCCATTTCAACTCAGCCTCCTCGGTTGCCCCCCACATCCAGCAGATCTAACCTGTCTTGTTGCTTGGAGACCATTGGAATGCGAGGTGGGCTACCCAGCCATCCATCCTTAGAACCCTGCTCGGAATCGTTGGCCTGGAGCCAACCAACAGGTCTCAATTGTCCTGCAGAAGAATCTTTGCAGTTTGGAGCTTCTCACAACTCCCATCGTGGGAAAACCCCCATGTCCTCGTGATCCAACCCCCTTCAAGAAAGGGCCATCAGGGCAGAAAGTCCAACCTGAGCGATCGTCTGATCCTTGCCCTGACTTCAGATGCACGAGATCTCTATTGAGGTCTGTAGATTGTGCCTGCCATATCCTCACCCAGAAACGTAGGCCTAGCTTGGGTTCTCAGACTCCGTCCTCAGACTACTGGCCCACAAGCCCTCCAGTTTGGAAATCCAGAACTACAATGCCGCACTCTGCCTGCCCTACAGAAGTTAAACATTGCCCTCAGGGCTACCCCGAAACCCCAAATGAGGATCAACCTGCACGCCATTCGCCTGTACCCCAAACATAGAGGCTGACCTGGGCACTATTTCCCCTTCTGACCCAGCCTGAGCATGGACCTCCTGGTCCCACCCAGACAGCTGGCCGCACACTGAGCACATCGGACCCGCCATGGCCTTAGGTCGTCATCTCTTCCCAAATGCGGTTTTCAGGCTCCAGAACCTAGACCTTATCTCCAAACACTGCCCAGGGTTGAAAATGATGCAGAAATCAGAACTCTTTCCCCATGGCAAGAAACCTTGTGCTTGGCATGTTGTCCAACGTTCAGTGTAGTTGAAACAAGCGTGGCCCATGAGGCCCAGCCCATGCTTGCGGGCCACATTGGTCACAAACACACATTGTGACCCTCAGCCTGAGCCCAGTCCTCAGGTAAGGCCTCTCAGGGCCTATATGAAGAGACAGCATATTGGGCTTGCCATGCCCCTAGGCCCCAATTTTTAACCATAGTTCGGGGTGTCCCTTCACCCTTCCCCAGGGCTCTGCTTTGGAATTCCTCTTTTGGTGGGACACCAGAGGTAACAAACCTGAAAGGAGTCCTCCCATCCCACAGATTGACAAAAAACAATTGGGATCGGGCCAAATCCACAGAGAGGAAGATTCGTCCATGGCCCATGAGACCTCCCCAACATTCCACGGCCATCGCTGAAACAAAATCCAGAGACAAAAGCCTGAGCAAGCGCCTCAGACTCGCTCATTCTTCATATCCTGAAGAGTTCTTCTCATGGTTTGTAGATCGGGCATGCCATACCTACGTCCCCAAACTTAAGCTGAGTTTGTGTTTTCAGTCTTCTGTCCTCAAAGTCCTGGGCCACACTCCCTCCAGGCTGGGGCCCCTGGAGCCACACATTAGGACTGCCCCCACCCAATCCATGGGAATTCTACCCATTCCATTGTCAAAAATCGTACAAATTAGGAGAACCCTCCAAAGTCCCTGAGGCCATCCCAATAGTGTAGGTCGCCCGGGACAAAAAAGGGCGGTTGATACCAGCTGGGCATCTTCCTCCACTCATCTACCTCCACTCATACCAAGAAGATTGAACCAGACAGGACCCGAGGCCATTATCGGATCCATTGCTTTGGTTTACAGGCATGTCTCCTCAAAAGCCTGGATTCCAATACCAGCAGAGGGGATTTCCTGAGGCACCCATCAGAACAAATCTCGTCTCCACAAGGAAACTTGTGCATGGGAGCTATGCCAAAGCTTAGGAGAATACTTCAGGGTCCCGGTGCCACCTCCCCATTCCAAGGCCCTCATGGACACAAACACACATTAGGACCCATCCTCTGGAAAGTGCATTTCAACTCAGCCACCCCGGTTGCTCCCGCAGATCCATTAGATCTAAACTGTCTTGTTGCTAGGAGACAATTGGAAGGCGAGGCGGACTTCCCAGGCATCCATCCTCGAACGGTGCTCTGGAGTCATTCCATATGGGATGTCCTGGATCTGTCCAACAGGTCTCAATTGTCCCGCAGAAGGAATCCTTGAAGGGGGCATCCCACATCTCCCAACGTGGAAAACCTCCATGGCCTCGAGATTCCGCTCCCTTCATGAAGGGGCCGTCATGCACAGAAACTCCAACCTGAGCCAACGTCGGATCCTCGCCCTGACTTCAGATGCATGAGATATTGGTTCAGATCTGCAGGAGGTACCTGCCGTGCCCTCACCCTGAATCCGAAGTCTAGCTTGTGTTCTCAGACTTCCGTCCTCACTCTCCTGGCCCCGAAGCCCTCATGTTTGGCAATTCCGGACCGACAATGAAGCACTCTGCCTGCACTCTAGAAAAAATATATTGCCTAATGAGCTGCCCAGGCAGCTTAAATGAAGATAAACCTACATGGCACTCGAATGTACCCAAATTATATAGTCTAACCTGGGCACTAATGCACTGTCTGACACAACCTGAGCCCGGACCTGCTGACCAACACCCAGACAGCTGACCGCACCCTGAGCACATCAGACCCGCCCTGGCCTTAGGTCATCATCTCTTCCCTACCTCAGTTTTCAGGCTTCAGAACCTAGACCTTATCTCCAATCACTGCCCACGGGTGACTGTGATGCAGAAATCAGAACTCTTCCTGACCCATGGCAAGAAACCTAGTGGTTGGCATGTTGTCCAACGTTCAGTGTAGGAGAAAACAGCATTCACCCTGAGGCCCCGCCCATTCTTGAGTGCGACGAGAGCATAAACACGCATTGTGACCTCAGCGTGAGTCCTGTCCTCTAGTAAGTCCTCTCAGTGGCTGGACCATTAGATGTCATAATGGGCTTGACATGTCCCTAGTCCCCAATTTTTAACCAGATTTCTGGTTGTCCAGTCGCCCCACCCCAGGGCTCTACTCTGGAATCGCTCATTTGGTGGGACATCTGAGGTTGAAAAACAAAATGAAACAAATCGACAACAACAACAAAAAAACGGACTTCTTCCATCCCCAGAATGACCGCAAACTCTTTGGACGGGACCGAACTCCCAGAGAGTAAGACTCGTCCATTTCCCATGAAGTCACCCGGCAATTTCACGACCATGAGTGACACGATATCCAGAGACAAAAACTTGAGCAAGAGCCTCACACTCGCCCTTTTTTCATATCCCGAAGTGTTCTGCTCATGGTCTATAGATCAGTCCTGCCATAACTATGACCCAAAACATGAGCCGAGTTTGTGTTTTCAGACAACTGTCCAAACAGCTCTGGCCTACACACCCTACAGGCTCAGGGCCCTGGAGCCAAACCTGAGGACTGTACTTGCCCTCTCCAAGGGAATTGTATGTGCCCATTCCAATGGCCACAACCCTACTAATAGGATAACCTCCAAAGTCCCTGAGGCCATCCCAAGTGTTATGGCTTCCCAGGACAAAAAGGGGCAATCTGAGCCCATCTGAGCACCTACCTGCACTCAGACCCCTAGACTGATATCCCCAGAGGTAAAAAGGAACGAACAGGCCCCTAGGCACTAATCGGATCCATTGCTTTGCTTTCCAGGAAACTCTCCTCAGAATTCTGGATTTCAATACCAGCATATGGTTGATTCTTGATTCACCCATCAGAACAAATCTCATCTACACATGGGAAACATGCACGTTGGAGCTGTGTCAAAGCCTCTGTTTCGGAGAACCCTTCAGGGCCCCAGGGCCACCGCTTCATTCCAAGGTCTCCATAGACACAAAAACATATTAGGACACATCCACAGGAGAGTCCATTTCAACTCAGCCTCTTCGGTTGCCCCCCACATCCAGCAGATCTAACCTGTCTTGTTGCTTGGAGACAATTGGAATGCGAGGTGGGCTACCCAGCCATCCATCCTTAGAACCCTGCTCGGAATCGTTGGCCTGGAGCCAACCAACAGGTCTCAATTGTCCTGCAGAAGAATCTTTGCAGTTTGGAGCTTCTCACAACTCCCATCGTGGGAAAACCCCCATGTCCTCGTGATCCAACCGCCTTCAAGAAAGGGCCATCAGGGCAGAAAGTCCAACCTGAGCGATCGTCTGATCCTTGCCCTGACTTCAGATGCACGTGATCTCTATTGAGGTCTGTAGATTGTGCCTGCCATATCCTCACCCAGAACCCTAGGCCTACCTTGGGTTCTCAGAATCCGTCCTCAGACTACTGGCCCACAAGCCCTCCAGTTTGGCAATCCAGAACTACAATGCCGCACTCTGCCTGGCCTACAGAAGTAAAACATTGACCTCAGGGCTACCCCGAATCCCCAAATGAGGATCAACCTGCACGCCATTCGCCTGTACCCCAAACATAGAGGCTGACCTGGGCACTATTTCCCCTTCTGACCCAGCCTGAGCCTGGACCTCCTGGTCCCACCCAGAGAGCTGGCCGCACACTGAGCACATCGGACCCGCCATGGCCTTAGGTCGTCATCTCTTCCCAACTGCGGTTTTCAGGCTCCAGAACCTAGACCTTATCTCCAACCACTGCCCAGGGTTGAAAATGATGCAGAAATCAGAACTCTTTCCCCATGGCAAGAAACCTTGTGCTTGGCATGTTGTCCAACGTTCAGTGTAGTTGAAACAAGCGTGGCCCATGAGGCCCAGCCCATGCTTGCGGGCCACATTGGTCAAAAGCACACATTGTGACCCTCAGCCTGAGCCCAGTCCTCAGGTAAGGCCTCTCAGGGCCTATATGAAGAGACAGCATATTGGTCTTGCCATGCCCCTAGGCCCCAATTTTTAACCATAGTTCGGGGTGTCCCTTCACTCTTCCCCAGGGCTCTGCTTTGGAATTCCTCTTTTGGTGGGACACCAGAGGTAACAAACCAGAAAGGAGTCCTCCCATCCCACAGATTGACGAAAAACAATTGGGATCGGGCCAAATCCACAGAGAGGAAGATTCATCCATGGCCCATGAGAACTCCCCAAAATTCCACGGCCATCGCTGAAACAAAATACCGAGACAAAAGCCTGAGCAAGCGACTCAGACTAGCTCATTCTTCATATCCTGAAGAGTTCTTCTCATGGTTTGTAGATCGGGCGTGCCATAACTACGTCCCCAAACATAAGCTGAGTTTGTGTTTTCAGTCTTCTGTCCTCAAAGTCCTGGGCCACACTCCCTCCAGGCTGGGGCCCCTGGAGACACACATTAGGACTGCCCCCACCCAATCCATGGGAATTCTGCCCATTCCATTGTCAAAAATCGTACAAATTAGGAGAACCCTCCAAAGTCCCTGAGGCCATCCCAATAGTGTAGGTCGCCCAGGACAAAAAAGGGCGGTTGATACCAGCTGAGCATCTTCCTCCACTCATCTACCTCCACTCATACCAAGAAGATTGAACCAGACAGGACCCGAGGCCATTATCGGATCCATTGCTTTGGTTTACAGGCATGTCTCCTCAAAAGCCTGGATTCCAATACCAGCAGAGGGGATTTCCTGAGGCACCCATCAGAACAAATCTCGTCTCCACAAGGAAACTTGTGCATGGGTGCTATGCCAAAAGCTTAGGAGAATACTTCAGGGTCCCAGTGCCACCTCCCCATTCCAAGGCCCTCATGGACACAAACACACATTAGGACCCATCCTCTGGAAAGTGCATTTCAACTCAGCCACCCCGGTTGCTCCCGCAGATCCATTAGATCTAAACTGTCTTGTTGCTAGGAGACAATTGGAAGGCGAGGCGGACTTCCCAGGCATCCATCCTCGAACGGTGCTCTGGAGTCATTCCATATGGGATGTCCTGGAGCTGTCCAACAAGTCTCAATTGTCCCACAGAAGGAATCCTTGAAGGGGGCATCCCACATCTCCCAACGTGGAAAACCTCCATGGCCTCGAGATTCCGCTCCCTTCATGAAGGGGCCGTCATGCACAGAAAATCCAACCTGAGCCAACGTCGGATCCTCGCCCTGACCTCAGATGCATGAGATATTGGTTCAGATCTGCAGGGGGTACCTGCCGTGCCCTCACCCTGAATCCGAAGTCTAGCTTGTGTTCTCAGACTTCCGTCCTCACTCTCCTGGCCCCGAAGCCCTCATGTTTGGCAATTCCGGACCAACAATGAAGAACTCTGCCTGCCCTCTAGAAAAAATATATTGCCTAATGAGCTGACCAGGCAGCTTAAATGAAGATAAACCTACACGGCACTCGAATGTACCCAAATTATATAGTCTAACCTGGGCACTAATGCACTGTCTGACACAACCTGAGCCCGGACCTGCTGACCAACACCCAGACAGCTGACCGCACCCTGAGCACATCAGACCCGCCCTGGCCTTAGGTCATCATCTCTTCCCTACCTCAGTTTTCAGGCTTCAGAACCTAGACCTTATCTCCAATCACTGCCCACGGGTGACTGTGATGCAGAAATCAGAACTCTTCCTGACCCATGGCAAGAAACCTTGTGGTTGGCATGTTGTCCAACATTCAGTGCAGGAGAAAACAGCATTCCCCCTGAGGCCCCGCCCATTCTTGAGTGCGACGAGAGCATAAACACGCATTGTGACCTCAGCGTGAGTCCTGTCCTCTAGTAAGTCCTCTCAGTGGCTGGACCATTAGATGTCATAATGGGCTTGACATGTCCCTAGTCCCCAATTTTTAACCAGATTTCTGGTTGTCCAGTCGCCCCACCCCAGGGCTCTACTCTGGAATCCCTCATTTGGTGGGACATCTGAGGTTGAAAAACAAACTGAAACAAATCGACAACAACAACAAAAAAACGGACTTCTTCCATCCCCAGAATGACCGCAAACTCTTTGGACTGGACCGAACCCCCAGAGAGTAAGACTCTTCCATTTCCCATGAAGTCATCCGGCAATTTCACGACCATGAGTGACACGATATCCAGAGACAAAAACTTGAGCAAGAGCCTCACACTCGCCCTTTTTTCATATCCCGAAGTGTTCTCCTCATGGTCTGTAGATCAGTCCTGCCATACCTATGACCCAAAACATAAGCCGAGTTTCTGTTTTCAGACAACTGTCCAAACAGCTCTGGCCTACACACCCTACAGGCTCAGGGCCCTGGAGCCAAACCTGAGGACTGTACTTGCCCTCTCCAAGGGAATTGTTTGTGCCCATTCCAATGGCCACAACCCTACTAATAGGATAACCTCCAAAGTCCCTGAGGCCATCCCAATAGTTGTGGCTTCCCAGGACAAAAAGGGGCAATCTGAGCCCATCTGAGCACCTACCTGCACTCAGACCCGTAGACTGATGTCCCCAGCGGTAAAAAGGAACGAACAGGCCCCTAGGCACTAATCGGATCCATTGCTTTGCTTTCCAGGAAACTCTCCTCAGAATCCTGGATTTCAATACCAGCATATGGCTGTTTCTTGACTCACCCATCAGAACAAATCTCATCTACACATGGGAAACATGCACGTTGGAGCTGTGTCACAGCCTCTGTTTAGGAGAACCCTTCAGGGCCCCAGGGCCACCGCTTCATTCCAAGGTCTCCATAGACACAAAAACATATTAGGACACATCCACAGGAGAGTCCATTTCAACTCAGCCTCCTCGGTTGCCCCCCACATCCAGCAGATCTAACCTGTCTTGTTGCTTGGAGACAATTGGAATGCGAGGTGGGCTACCCAGCCATCCATCCTTAGAACCCTGCTCAGAATCGTTGGCCTGGAGCCAACCAACAGGTCTCAATTGTCCTGCAGAGGAATCTTTGCAGTTTGGAGCTTCTCACAACTCCCATCGTGGGAAAACCGCAATGTCTTCGTGATCCAACCGCCTTCAAGAAAGGGCCATCAGGGCAGAAAGTCCAACCTGAGCGATCGTCTGATCCTTGCCCTGACTTCAGATGCACGAGTACTCTATTGAGGTCTGTAGATTGTGCCTGCCATATCCTCACCCAGAAACCTAGGCCTAGCTTGGGTTCTCAGACTCCGTCCTCAGACTACTGGCCCACAAGCCCTCCAGTTGGGCAATCCAGAACTACAATGCCGCACTCTGCCTGCCGTACAGAAGTAAAACATTGCCCTCAGGGCTAACCCGAAACCCCAAATGCGGATCAACCTGCACGCCATTCGGCTGTACCCCAAACATATAGGCTGACCTGGGCACTATTTCCCCTTCTGACCCAGCCTGAGCCTGGACCTCCTGGTCCCACCCAGACAGCTGGCCGCACACTGAGCACATCTGACCCGCCTTGGGCTTAGGTCGTCATCTCTTCCCAACTGCGGTTTTCAGGCTCCAGAACCTAGACCTTATCTCCAACCACTGCCCAGGGTTGAAAATGATGCAGAAATCAGAACTCTTTCCCCATGGCAAGAAACCTTGTTCTTGGCATGTTGTCCAACGTTCAGTGTAGTTGAAACAAGCGTGGCCCATGAGGCCCAGCCCATGCTTGCGGGCCACATTGGTCACAAACACACATTGTGACCCTCAGCCTGAGCCCAGTCCTCAGGTAAGGCCTCTCAGGGCCTATATGAAGAGACAGCATATTGGGCTTGCCATGCCCCTAGGCCCCAATTTTTAACCATAGTTCGGGGTGTCCCTTCACTCTTCCCCAGGGCTCTGCTTTGGAATTCCTCTTTTGGTGGGACACCAGAGGTAACAAACCTGAAAGGAGTCCTCCCATTCCACAGATTGACGAAAAACAATTGGGATCGGGCCAAATCCACAGAGAGGAAGATTCGTCCATGGCCCATGAGACCTCCCCAACATTCCACGGCCATCGCTGAAACAAAATCCAGAGACAAAAGCCTGAGCAAGCGATTCAGACTCGCTCATTCTTCATATCCTGAAGAGTTCTTCTCATGGTTTGTAGATCGGGCGTGCCATACCTACGTCCCCAAACTTAAGCTGAGTTTGTGTTTTCAGTCTTCTGTCCTCAAAGTTTTGGGCCACACTCCCTCCAGGCTGGGGCCCCTGGAGACACACATTAGGACTGCCCCCACCCAATCCATGGGAATTCTGCCCATTCCATTGTCAAAAATCGTACAAATTAGGAGAACCCTCCAAAGACCCTGAGGCCATCCCAATAGTGTAGGTCGCCCGGGACAAAAAAGGGCGGTTGATACCAGCTGAGCATCTACCTCCACTCTTCTACCTCCACTCATACCAAGAAGATTGAACCAGACAGGACCCGAGGCCATTATCGGATCCATTGCTTTGGTTTACAGGCATGTCTCCTCAAAAGCCTGGATTCCTATACCAGCAGAGGGAATTTCCTGAGGCACCCATCAGAACAAATCTCGTCTCCACAAGGAAACTTGTGCATGGGAGCTATGCCAAAGCTTAGGAGAATACTTCAGGGTCCCGGTGCCACCACCCCATTCCAAGGCCCTCATGGACACAAACACACATTAGGACCCATCCTCTGGAAAGTGCATTTCAACTCAGCCACCCCGGTTTCTCCCGCAGATCCATTAGATTTAAACTGTCTTGTTGCTAGGAGATAATTGGAAGGCGAGGCGGACTTCCCAGGCATCCATCCTCGAACGGTGCTCTGGAGTCTTTCCATATGGGATGTCCTGGAGCTGTCCAACAGGTCTCAAATGTCCCGCAGAAGGATTCCTTGAAGGGGGCATCCCACATCTCCCAACGTGGAAAACGTCCATGGCCTCGAGATTCCGCTCCCTTCATGAAGGGGCCGTCATGCACAGAAACTCCAACCTTAGTCAACGTCGGATCCTAGCGCTGACTTCAGATGCTTGAGATATTGGTTCAGATCTGCAGGGGGTACCTGCAGTGCCCTCGGCCAGAAGCCTAAGTCGAGCTTGTGTTCTCAGGCTTCTGTCCTTACACTTCTGGCCCAGAAGCCCTCAAGTTTGGCCATTCCGGACCCACAATGCAGCACTCTGCCTGCCCTCTAGAAAAAATATCTTCCCTCTTGAGCTGCCTGGACACCTCAAATGAGGATAAACCTACAAGGCACTCGAATGTACCCATATTATATAGTCTAACCTGGGCACTAATGCACTGTCTGACACAACCTGAGCCAGAACCTCCTGACCAACACCCAGGCAGCTGACCACACAGTGAGCCTATCAGACCCGCCATGGCCTTAGGTGGTCATCTCTTCCCAACAGCGGTTTTTCGGGCTTCAGAACCTAGGCCTTATCTCCAACCACAGCCCATGGTTGAAAATGATGCAGAAATCTGAAAACTTTTCCCATGGTTAGAGACCTTGTGATTGGCAAGTTGTCCAATGTCCAGTGTAGTTGAAACCAGTGTGGCCCATGAGGCCCCGCCCATGCTCGCAAATCCACATTGGTCACAAACACACATTGTGACCCTCAGCCTGAGCCCAGTCCTCAAGTACGGCCTCTCAGCGGCTGGATGAAGAGACAGCATATTGGGCGTGCCATGCCCCTAGGCCCCAATTTTTAAACATAGTTTGGGTTGTCCCTTCACTCTTCCCCAGCGCTCTGTTTTGGAAATCCTCTTATGTTCGGACACCTGAGGTAATAAACCTGAAAGGAGACCTCCCATTCCACAGATTGACGAAAAACAATTGGGACTGGGCCAAATCCACAGAGAGGAAGATTCGTCCATGGGCCATGAGGCCTCCCCAAATTCCACGGCCATCATTGATACAAAATCCAAAGACAAAAGCCTGAGCAAGTACCTCAGACTCGCTCTTTCTTCATATCCTGAAGAGTTCTTCTCATGGTTTGTAGATTACGCCTGCCATACCTACGTCCCCAAACCTAAGCTGAGTTTCTGTTTTCAATCTTCTGTCCTCAAAGTCCTGGGCCACACACCCTCCAGGCTGGGGCGCCAGGAGCCACACATTAGTACTGTGCCTACCCAATCCATGGGAATTCTGCCCATTCCATTGTCCCAAATCGTACAAATTAGGAGAACCCTCCAAAGTCCCCGAGGCCCTCCCAATAGTGTATGTCTCCGGGGACAAACAGGGCGGTCTGACACCAGGTGATCATCTACCTCCACTCATTCCATAGATGGAGAACCCCAGAGAAGAAGAATGAACCAGACAGGACCCTAGGCCATAATCGGGTCCATTGCTTTGGTTTACAGGCATGTGTCCTCAAAAGCCTGGATTCGAATACCAGCATAAGGGGTTTGCTGAGGCACCCATTAGAAAAAATCTCGTCTCCACAAGGAAACTTTTGCATGGGAGCTATGTCAAAAGCTTAGGAGAATACTTCAGGGTCCCAGTGCCACTGCCCTAATCCAAGGCCCTCATGGACACAACACACATTAGGCCCCATCCTCAGGAAAATCCATTTCAACTCAACCACCTCGGTTGCTCCCACAGAGCCACCGATCTCAACGCTATTGTTGCTAGGAAACAATTGTAATGCGAGGCGGGCTTCCCTGGCATCCATCCTCCAACGGTGCTCTGGAGTCATTCCATATGGGATGTCCTGGAGCTGCCCAACAGGTCTCAATTGTCCCACAGAAGGAATCCTTGAAGAGGGCATCCATAAACTCCCAACGTGGGAAAACCTCCATGGCCTTGAGATTCCTCTCCGTTCATGAAGGGGCAGTCATGCACAGAAACTCCAACCTGAGCCAACATCTGATCCTCGCCTTGGCTTCAGATGCTTGAGATATTGGTTCCGATCTGCAGGGGGTACATGCCGTGGCCTCGGCCTGAAGCCCAAGTCTAGCTTGTGTTCTCAGACTTCTGTCCTCACACTCCTGGCCCAGAAGCTCTCAAGTTTGGCAATTCCGGACCCACAATGCAGCACTCTGCCTGCCCTCTAGAAAAAACATCTTGCCTAATGAGCTGCCCAGGAACCTAAAAGGGGGATAAACGTACACGGCACTCGACTGTACCCAAATTATATAGTCTAACCTGGTCACTAATGCACTGTCTGACACACCCTGAGCTAGAACCTCCTGACCAAAACCCAGGCAGATGAATGCACACTGAGCGTATGAGACCCACCATGGCCTTAGGTCGTCATCTCTTCCCAACTGCGGTTTTCAGGCTTCAGAACCTAGACCTTATCTCCAACCACCGCCCAGGGTTGAAAATGATGCAGAAATCAGAACACCTTCCCCATGGCAAGAGACCTTGTGATTGGCATGTTGTCCAAATCCAGTGTAGTTGAAACCAGTGTGGCCCATAAGGCCCCGCCCATGCTCGCAGGCCATATTGGTCACAAACTCACATTGTGACCCTCAGCATGAGCCCAGTCCTCAAGTCAGGCCTCTCAGTGGCTGGATGAAGAGACAGCATATTGGGCCTGCCATGCCCCTAGTCCCCAATTTTTAACCATAGTTTGGGTTGTCCCTTCACTCTTTCCCAAGGCTCTGCTTTGGAATTCCTCTTTTGTTCGGACACCTGAGTTAATAAACAGGAAAGGAAACCTCCCATCCCACAGATTGACGAAAAACAATTGGGACCGGGCCAAATCCACAGAGAGGAAGATTCGTCCATGGCCCATGAGGCCTCCCCACATTCCACGGCCATTGTTGATATAAAATGCAGAGGCAAAACCTGATCAAGTGCCTCAGACTCGCTCTTTCTTCATATCCTGAAGAGTTCTTCTCATGGTTTGTAGATTGGGCCTGCATACCTACGTCCCCAAACCTGAGCTGAGTTTGTGTTTTTGGAATACTGTCCTCAAAGTCCTTTGCCACACACCCTCCAGGCTGGGTCCCCTGGAGCCACCCATTAGGACTGTGCCCTCTCAATCCATGGGAATTCTTCCCATCCATTGTCCAAAATCGTACAAATTAGGAGAACTCTCCAAAGTCCCCGAGGCCATCCCAATAGTGTAGGTTTCCGGGGACAAACAAGGGCGGTCTGACACCAGGTGAGCATCTACCTCCACTCATACCATACATGGATGTCCCCAGAGAAGAAGATTGAACCAGAGAGTACGCTAGGCCATAATCAGATCCATTGCTTTGGTTTACAGGCATGTCTCCTCAAAAGCCTGGATTCCTATACAAGCATAAGTGGTTTGCTGAGGCACCCATCAGAACAAATCTCGTCTCCACAAGGAAACTTGTGCATGGGATCTATGTCAAAAGCTTAGGAGAATACTACAGGGTCCCGGTGCCACCGCCCCATTCCAAGGCCCTCATGGACACAAACACACATTAGGCCCCATTCTCAGGAAAGTCTATTTCAACTAAGCCACCCAGGTTGCTCCCGCAGAGTCATCCGATCTCAAATGTATTGTTGCTAGGAGACAATTGGAATGCGAGGCGGGCTTCCCTGGCATCCATCTTCCAACGGTGCTCTGGAGTTAATCCATATGGGATGTCCTGGAGCTGCCCAACATGTCTCAATTGTCCCCAGAAGGAATCCTTGAAGGGGGCATCCCATAACTCCCAACATGGGAAAAACTCCATGGCCTCGAGATTCCGCTCCGTTCATGAAGGGGCAGTCATGCACAGAAACTCCAACCTGAGCCAACGTCTGATCCTCGCCGTGACTTCAGATGTATGAGATATTGGTTCAGATCTGCAGGGGGTACCTGCCGCGCCCTCGGCCTGATGTCCAAGTCAACTTGTGTTCTCAAACTTTTGTCCTCACACTCCTGGCCGAGAAGACCGCAAGTTTGGCAATTCCAGACCCACAATGCAGCACTCTGCCTGCACTCTAGAAAAAATATCTTGCCTAATGAGCTGCCCAGGCACCTCAAATGTGGATAAACCTACACGGCACTCGACTGTACCCAAATTATATAGTCTAACCTGAGCTCTAATGCACTCTCTGACACAACCTGAGCCTGAACCTCCAGATCAACATCCAGGCAGCTGACCACACACTGAGCACATCAGAGCCGCCATGGCCTTAGGTCATCATCTCTACCCAACTGCGGTTTTCAGGCTTCAGAACCTAGTCCTTATCTCCAATCACTGCCCAGGGTTGAAAATGATGCAGAAATCACACCTTCCCCATGGAAAGAGACCTTGTGATTGGCATGTTGTCCAAAGTCCCGTGTAGTTGAAATTACTGTGGCCCATGAGGCCCCGCCCATGCTCGCGGGCCACATTGGTCACAAACACACATTGTGACCTTCAGCCTGAGCCGAGTCCTCAAGTACGGCCTCTCAGTGGCTGGATGAAGAGACAGCATATTGGGCGTGCCATGCCCCTAGGCCCCAATATTTAACCATAGTTTGGGTTGTCCCTTCACTCTTCCCCAGGTCTCTGCTTTGGAATTCCTCTTTTGTTCGGACACTTGAGGTAATAAACCTGAAAGGAGACATCCCATCCCACAGATTGACGAAACACAATTGGGACTGGGCCAAAACCACAGAGAGGAAGATTCGTCCATGGCCCATGTGGCCTCCCCACATTCCACGGCCATCGTTGATACAAAATACAGATACAAAAGCCTGAGCAAGTGCCTCAGACTCGATCTTTCTTCATATCCTGAAGAGTTCTTCTCATGGTTTGTAAATTGGGCCTGCCATTCCTACGTCCCCAAACCTAAGCTGAGTTTGTGTTTTCAGACTTCTGTCCTCAAAGTCCTGGGCCAAACACCCTCCAGGCTGGGGCCCCTGGAGCCACACATTAGGACTGTGCCTACCCAATCTATGGGAATTCTGCCCATTCCATTGTCCAAAATCGTACAAATTAGGAGAACTCTCCAAAGTCCCAGGGGCCATCCCAATAGTGTAGGACTCCGGGGACAAACAAGGGTGGGCTGACAACAGGTGAACATCTACCTCCACTCATTCCATAGATGGATATCCCCAGAGAAGAAGATTGAACCAGACAGGACTCTAGGCCATAATTGGATCCATTGCTTTGGTTTGCAGGCATGTCTCCTCAAAAGCCTGGTATCCAATACGAGCATAAGGGGTTTCCGGAGGCACCCATCAAAACAAATCTAGTCTCCACAAGGAAACTTGTGCATGGGAGCTATATCAAAAGCTTAGGAGAATACTTAGGGTCCCGGAACCACCGCCCCATTCCAAGGCCCTAATGGACACAAACACACATTACGCCCCATCCTCAGGAAAGTCCATTTCAACTCAGCCACCCTGGTTGCTCCCGCAGAGCCATTCGATTTCAACTGTATTGTTGCTAGGAGACAATTGGAATGCGAGGCAGGCTTCCCTGGCATCCATCCTCCAACTGTGCTCTGCAGTCATTCCATATGGGATGTCCTGGAGCTGCCCGACAGGTCTCAATTGTACCGCAGAAGGAATCCTTGAAGGGGGCATCCCACAACTCCCAACGTGGGAAAACCTCCAGGCCCTTGAGATTCCGCTCTGTTCATGAAGGATAGTCATGCACAGAAACTCCAACCTGAGCCAACGTCTGATACTCGCCGTGATTTCAGATGCTTGAGATATTGGTTCAGATCTGCAGGGGGTACCTGCAGTGCCCTCGGCCAGAAGCCCAAGTCGAGCTTGTGTTCTCAGACTTCTGTCCTCACACTCCTGGCCCAGAAGCCCTCAAGTTTGGCAATTCCGGACCCACAATGCAGCACTCTGCCTGCCCTCTAGAAAAAATATCTTCCCTAATGAGCTTCCTGGACACCTCAAATGAGGATAAACCTGCAAGGCACTCGAATGTACCCAAATTATATTGTCTAACCTGGGCACTAATGCACTGTTGACACAACCTGAGCCAGAACCTCCTGACCAACACCCAGGCAGCTGACCACACAGTGAGCCTATCAGACCCGCCATGCCCTTAGGTGGTCATATCTTCCCAACAGCGGTTTTTCGGGCTTCAGAACCTAGGCCTTAACTCCAACCACGGCCCATGGTTGAAAATGATGCAGAAATCAGAACACCCTTTCCATGGTTAGAGACCTTGTGATTGGCAAGTTGTCCAAAGTCCAGTGTAGTTGAAACCAGTGTGGCCCATGAGGCCCCGCCCATGCTCGCAAAACCACATTGGTCACAAACACACATTGTGACCCTCAGCCTGAGCCCAGTCCTCAAGTACGGCCTCTCAGTGGCTGGATGAAGAGACAGCATATTGGGCGTGCCATGCCCCTAGGCCCCAATTTTTAAACATAGTTTGGGTTGTCCCTTCACTCTTCCCCAGCGCTCTGTTTTGGAATTCCTCTTATGTTCGGACACCTGAGGTAATAAACCTGAAAGGAGACCTCCCATTCCACAGATTGACGAAAAACAATTGGGACTGGGCCAAATCCACAGAGAGGAAGATTCGTCCATGGACCATGAGGCCTCCCCAAATTCCACGGCCATCATTGATACAAAATCCAAAGACAAAAGCCTGAGCAAGTACCTCAGACTCGCTCTTTCTTCATATCCTGAAGAGTTCTTCTCATGGTTTGTAGATTACGCCTGCCATACCTACGTCCCCAAACCTAAGCTGAGTTTCTGTTTTCAATCTTCTGTCCTCAAAGTCCTGGGCCACACACACTCCAGGCTGGGGCGCCAGGAGCCACACATTAGTACTGTGCCTACCCAATCCATGGGAATTCTGCCCATTCCATTGTCCCAAATCGTACAAATTAGGAGAACCCTCCAAAGTCCCCGAGGCCCTCCCAATAATGTATGTCTCCGGGGACAAACAGGCCGGTCTGACACCAGGTGATCATCTACCTCCACTCATTCCATGGATGGAGAACCCCAGAGAAGAAGATTGAACCAGACAGGACCCTAGGCCATAATCGGGTCCATTGCTTTGGTTTACAGGCATGTGTCCTCAAAAGCCTGGATTCCAATACCAGCATAAGGGGTTTGCTGAGGCACCCATTAGAAAAAATCTCGTCTCCACAAGGAAACTTTTGCATGGGAGCTATGTAAAAAGCTTAGGAGAATACTTCAGGGTCCCGGTGCCACCGCCCTAATCCAAGGCCCTCATGGACACAACACACATTAGGCCCCATCCTCAGGAAAATCCATTTCAACTCAGCCACCTCGGTTGCTCCCACAGAGCCACCAATCTCAACTCTATTGTTGCTAGGAGACAATTGTAATGCGAGGCGGGCTTCCCTGGCATCCATCCTCCAATGAAGCTCTGGAGTCATTCCATATGGGATGTCCTGGAGCTGCCCAACAGGTCTCAATTGTCCCACAGAAGGAATCCTTGAAGAGGGCATCCATAAACTCCCAACGTGTGAAAACCTCCATGGCCTTGAGATTCCTCTCCGTTCATGAAGGGGCAGGCATGCACAGAAACTCCAACCTGAGCCAACGTCTGATCCTCGGCTTGGCTTCAGATGCTTGAGATATTGGTTCCGATCTGCAGGGGGTACATGCCGTGCCCTCGGCCTGAAGCCCAAGTCTAGCTTGTGTTCTCAGACTTCTGTCCTCACACTCCTGGCCCAGAAGCTCTCAAGTTTGGCAATTCCGGACCCACAATGCAGCACTCTGCCTGCCCTCTAGAAAAAACATCTTGCCTAATGAGCTGCCCAGGAACCTAAAAGGGGGATAAACCTACACGGCACTCGACTGTACCCAAATTATATAGTCTAACCTGGTCACTAATGCACTGTCTGACACACCCTGAGCTAGAACCTCCTGAGCAAAACCCAGGCAGATGAATGCACACTGAGCGTATGAGACCCACCATGGCCTTAGGTCGTCATCTCTTCCCAACTGCGATTTTTCAGGCTTCAGAACCTAGACCTTATCTCCAACCACTGCCCAGGGTTGAAAATGATGCAGAAATCAGAACACCTTCCCCATGGCAAGAGACCTTGTGATTGGCATGTTGTCCAAATCCAGTGTAGTTGAAACCAGTGTGGCCCATAAGGCCCCGCCCATGCTCGCAGGCCATATTGGTCACAAACTCACATTGTGACCCTCAGCATGAGCCCAGTCCTCAAGTCAGGCCTCTCAGTGGCTGGATGAAGAGACAGCATATTGGGACTGCCATGCCCCTAGTCCCCAATTTTTAACCATAGTTTGGGTTGTCCCTTCACTCTTTCCCAAGGCTCTGCTTTGGAATTCCTCTTTTGTGCGGACACCTGAGTTAATAAACAGGAAAGGAGACCTCCCATCCCACAGATTGACGAATAACAATTGGGACGGGGCCAAATCCACGGAGAGGAAGATTCGTCCATGGCCCATGAGGCCTCCCCACATTCCACGGCCATTGTTGATATAAAATGCAGAGGCAAAACCTGATCAAGTGCCTCAGACTCGCTCTTTCTTCATATCCTGAAGAGTTCTTCTCATGGTTTGTAGATTGGGCCTGCATACCTACGTCCCCAAACCTGAGCTGAGTTTGTGTTTTTGGAATACTGTCCTCAAAGTCCTTTGCCACACACCCTCCAGGCTGGGTCCCCTGGAGCCACCCATTAGGACTGTGCCCTCTCAATCCATGGGAATTCTTCCCATCCATTGTCCAAAATCGTACAAATTAGGAGAACTCTCCAAAGTCCCCGAGGCCATCCCAATAGTGTAGGTTTCCGGGGACAAACAAGGGCGGTCTGACACCAGGTGAGCATCTACCTCCACTCATACCATACATGGATGTCCCCAGAGAAGAAGATTGAACCAGATAGTACACTAGGCCATAATCAGATCCATTGCTTTGGTTTACAGGCATGTCTCCTCAAAAGCCTGGATACCAATACAAGCATAAGTGGTTTGCTGAGGCACCCATCAGAACAAATCTCGTCTCCACAAGGAAACTTGTGCATGGGATCTATGTCAAAAGCTTAGGAGAATACTACAGGGTCCCGGTGCCACCGCCCCATTCCAAGGCCCTCATGGACACAAACACACATTAGGCCCCATTCTCAGGAAAGTCTATTTCAACTAAGCCACCCAGGTTGCTCCCGCAGAGTCATCCGATCTCAAATGTATTGTTGCTAGGAGACAATTGGAATGCGAGGCGGGCTTCCCTGGCATCCATCTTCCAACGGTGCTCTGGAGTTAATCCATATGGGATGTCCTGGAGCTGCCCAACATGTCTCAATTGTCCCCAGAAGGAATCCTTGAAGGGGGCATCCCATAACTCCCAACATGGGAAAAACTCCATGGCCTTGATATTCCGCTCCGTTCATGAAGGGGCAGTCATGCACAGAAACTCCAACCTGAGCCAACGTCTGATCCTCCCCGTGACTTCAGATGTATGAGATATTGGTTCAGATCTGCAGGGGGTACCTGCCACGCCCTCGGCCTGATGTCCAAGTCAACTTGTGTTCTCAAACTTTTGTCCTCAAACTCCTGGCCGAGAAGACCGCAAGTTTGGCAATTCCGGACCCACAATGCAGCACTCTGCCTGCACTCTAGAAAAAATATCTTGCCTAATGAGCTGCCCAGGCACCTCAAATGTGGATAAACCTACACGGCACTCGACTGTACCCAAATTATATAGTCTAACCTGAGCTCTAATGCACTCTCTGACACAACCTGAGCCTGAACCTCCAGATCAACATCCAGGCAGCTGATCACACACTGAGCACATCAGAGCCTCCATGGCCTTAGGTCATCATCTCTACCCAACTGCGGTTTTCAGGCTTCAGAACCTAGTCCTTATCTCCAATCACTGCCCAGTGTTGAAAATGATGCAGAAATCACACCTTCCCCATGGAAAGAGACCTTGTGATTGGCATGTTGTCCAAAGTCCCGTGTAGTTGAAATTAGTGTGGCCCATGAGGCCCCGCCCATGCTCGCGGGCCACATTGGTCACAAACACACATTGTGACCCTCAGCCTGAGCCCAGTCCTCAAGTACGGCCTCTCAGTGGCTGGATGAAGAGACAGCATATTGGGCGTGCCATGCCCCTAGGCCCCAATTTTTAAACATAGTTTGGGTTGTCCCTTCACTCTTCCCCAGTGCTCTGTTTTGGAATTCCTCTTATGTTCGGACACCTGAGGTAATAAACCTGAAAGGAGACCTCCCATTCCACAGATTGACGAAAAACAATTGGGACTGGGCCAAATCCACAGAGAGGAAGATTCGTCCATGGGCCATGAGGCCTCCCCAAATTCCACGGCCATCATTGATACAAAATCCAAAGACAAAAGCCTGAGCAAGTACCTCAGACTCGCTCTTTTTTCATATCCTGAAGAGTTCTTCTCATGGTTTGTAGATTACGCCTGCCATACCTACGTCCCCAAACCTAAGCTGAGTTTCTGTTTTCAATCTTCTGTCCTCAAAGTCCTGGGCCACACACCGTCCAGGCTGGGGCGCCAGGAGCCACACATTAGAACTGTGCCTACCCAATCCATGGGAATTCTGCCCATTCCATTGTCCCAAATCGTACAAATTAGGAGAACCCTCCAAAGTCCCCGAGGCCCTCCCAATAGTGTATGTCTCCGGGGACAAACAGGGCGGTCTGACACCAGGTGATCATCTACCTCCACTCATTCCATAGATGGAGAACCCCAGAGAAGAAGATTGAACCAGACAGGACCCTAGGCCATAATCGGGTCCATTGCTTTGGTTTACAGGCATGTGTCCTCAAAAGCCTGGATTCCAATACCAGAATAAGGGGTTTCCTGAGGCACCCATCAGAAAAAATCTCGTCTCCACAAGGAAACTTTTGCATGGGAGCTATGTCAAAAGCTTAGGAGAATACTTCAGGGTCCCGGTGCCACCGCCCTAATCCAAGGCCCTCATGGACACAACACACATTAGGCCCCATCCTCAGGAAAATCCATTTCAACTCAGCCACCTCGGTTGCTCCCACAGAGCCACCGATCTCAACGCTATTGTTGCTAGGAAACAATTGTAATGCGAGGCGGGCTTCCCTGGCATCCATCCTCCAACGGTGCTCTGGAGTCATTCCATATGGGATGTCCTGGAGCTGCCCAACAGGTTTCAATTGTCCCATAGAAGGAATCCTTGAAGAGGGCATCCATAAACTCCCAACGTGGGAAAACCTCCATGGCCTTGAGATTCCTCTCCGTTCATGAAGGTGCAGTCATGCACAGAAACTCCAACCTGAGCCAACGTCTGATCCTCGCCTTGGCTTCAGATGCTTGAGATATTGGTTCCGATCTGCAGGGGGTACATGCCGTGCCCTCGGCCTGAAGCCCAAGTCTAGCTTGTGTTCTCAGACTTCTGTCCTCACACTCCTGGCCCAGAAGCTCTCAAGTTTGGCAATTCCGGACCCACAATGCAGCACTCTGCCTGCCCTCTAGAAAAAACATCTTGCCTAATGAGCTGCCCAGGAACCTAAAAGGGGGATAAACCTACACGGCACTCGACTGTACCCAAATTATATAGTCTAACCTGGTCACTAATGCACTGTCTGACACACCCTGAGCTAGAACCTCCTGACCAAAACCCAGGCAGATGAATGCACACTGAGCGTATGAGACCCACCATGGCCTTAGGTCGTCATCTCTTCCCAACTGCGATTTTTCAGGCTTCAGAACCTAGACCTTATCTCCAACCACTGCCCAGGGTTGAAAATGATGCAGAAATCAGAACACCTTCCCCATGGCAAGAGACCTTGTGATTGGCATGTTGTCCAAATCCAGTGTAGTTGAAACCAGTGTGGCCCATAAGGCCCCGCCCATGCTCGCAGGCCATATTGGTCACAAACTCACATTGTGACCCTCAGCATGAGCCCAGTCCTCAAGTCAGGCCTCTCAGTGGCTGGATGAAGAGACAGCATATTGGGCCTGCCATACCCCTAGTCCCCAATTTTTAACCATAATTTGGGTTGTCCCTTCACTCTTTCCCAAGGCTCTGCTTTGGAATTTCTCTTTTGTTCGGACACCTGAGTTAATAAACAGGAAAGGAAACCTCCCATCCCACAGATTGACGAAAAACAATTGGGACCGGGCCAAATCCACAGAGAGGAAGATTCGTCCATGGCCCATGAGGCCTCCCCACATTCCACGGCCATTGTTGATATAAAATGCAGAGGCAAAACCTGATCAAGTGCCTCAGACTCGCTCTTTCTTCATATCCTGAAGAGTTCTTCTCATGGTTTGTAGATTGGGCCTGCATACGTACGTCCCCAAACCTGAGCTGAGTTTGTGTTTTTGGAATACTGTCCTCAAAGTCCTTTGCCACACACCCTCCAGGCTGGGTCCCCTGGAGCCACCCATTAGGACTGTGCCCTCTCAATCCATGGGAATTCTTCCCATCCATTGTCCAAAATCGTACAAATTAGGAGAACTCTCCAAAGTCCCCGAGGCCATCCCAATAGTGTAGGTTTCCGGGGACAAACAAGGGCGGTCTGACACCAGGTGAGCATCTACCTCCACTCATACCATACATGGATGTCCCCAGAGAAGAAGATTGAACCAGACAGTACGCTAGGCCATAATCAGATCCATTGCTTTGGTTTACAGGCATGTCTCCTCAAAAGCCTGGATTCCAATACAAGCATAAGTGGTTTGCTGAGGCACCCATCAGAACAAATCTCGTCTCCACAAGGAAACTTGTGCATGGGATCTATGTCAAAAGCTTAGGAGAATACTACAGGGTCCCGGTGCCACCGCCCCATTCCAAGGCCCTCATGGACACAAACACACATTAGGCCCCATTCTCAGGAAAGTCTATTTCAACTAAGCCACCCAGGTTGCTCCCGCAGAGTCATCCGATCTCAAATGTATTGTTGCTAGGAGACAATTGGAATGCGAGGCGGGCTTCCCTGGCATCCATCTTCCAACGGTGCTCTGGAGTTAACCCATATGGGATGTCCTGGAGCTGCCCAACATGTCTCAATTGGGCAAGGAATCCTTGAAGGGGGTATCCCATAACTCCCAACATGGGAAAAACTCCATGGCCTTGAGATTCTGCTCCGTTCATGAAGGGGCAGTCATGCACAGAAACTCCAACCTGAGCCAACGTCTGATCCTCGCCGTGACTTCAGATGTATGAGATAATGGTTCAGATCTGCAGGGGGTACCTGCCGCGCCCTCGGCCTGATGTCCAAGTCAACTTGTGTTCTCAAACTTTTGTCCTCACACTCCTGGCCGAGAAGACCGCAAGTTTGGCAATTCCGGACCCACAATGCAGCACTCTGCCTGCACTCTAGAAAAAATATCTTGCCTAATGAGCTGCCCAGGCACCTCAAATGTGGATAAACCTACACGGCACTCGACTGTACCCAAATTATATAGTCTAACCTGAGCTCTAATGCACTCTCTGACACAACCTGAGCCTGAACCTCCAGATCAACATCCAGGCAGCTGACCACACACTGAGCACATCAGCCGCCATGGCCTTAGGTCATCATCTCTACCCAACTGCGGTTTTCAGGCTTCAGAACCTAGTCCTTATCTCCAATCACTGCCCAGGGTTGAAAATGATGCAGAAATCACACCTTCCCCATGGAAAGAGACCTTGTGATTGGCATGTTGTCCAAAGTCCCGTGTAGTTGAAATTACTGTGGCCCATGAGGCCCCGCCCATGCTCGCGGGCCACATTGGTCACAAACACACATTGTGACCCTCAGCCTGAGCCATGTCCTCATGTAAGGGCACTCAGTGGCTGGATGAAGAGACAGCATATTGTGCGTGCCATGCCCCTAGGCCCCAATTTTTAACCATAGTTTGGTTGGTCCCTTCACTCTTCCCCAGGTCTCTGCTTTGGAATTCCTCTTTTGTTCGGACACTTGAGGTAATAAACCTGAAAGGAGACCTCCCATCCCACAGATTGAAGAAAAACAATGGGACCGGGCCAAAACCACACAGAGGAAGATTCGTCCATGGCCCATGAGGCCTTCCCACATTCCACGGCCATCGTTGATACAAAATACAGATACAAAAGCCTGAGCAAGTGCCTCAGACTCGCTCTTTCTTCATATCCTGAAGAGTTCTTCTCATGGTTTATAGATGGGCCTGCCATTCCTACGTCCCCAAACCTAAGCTGAGTTTGTGTTTTCAGACTTCTGTCCTCAAAGTCCTGGGCCAAACACCCTCCAGGCTGGGTCCCCTGGAGCCACACATTAGGACTGTGCCTACCCAATCTATGGGAATTCTGCCCATTCCATTGTCCAAAATCGTACAAATTAGGAGAACTCTCCAAAGTCCCAGGGGCCATCCCAATAGTGTAGGACTCCGGGGACAAACAAGGGTGGTCTGACAACAGGTGAGCATCTACCTCCACTCATTCCATAGATGGATATCCACAGAGAAGAAGATTGAACCAGACAGGACCCTTGGCCATAATTGGATCCATTGCTTTGGTTTGCAGGCATGTCTCCTCAAAAGCCTGGTATCCAATACGAGCATAAGGGGTTCCCGGAGGCACCCATCAAAACAAATCTAGTCTCCACAAGAAAACTTGTGCATGGGAGCTATATCAAAAGCTTAGGAGAATACTTAGGGTCCCGGAACCACCGCCCCATTCCAAGGCCCTAATGGACACAAACACACATTAGGCCCCATCCTCAGGAAAGTCCATTTCAACTCAGCCACCCCGGTTGCTCCCGCAGAGCCATCCGATTTCAACTGTCTTGTTGCTAGGAGACAATTGGAATGCGAGGCAGGCTTCCCTGGCATCCATCCTCCAACTGTGCTCTGCAGTCATTCCATATGGGATGTCCTGGAGCTGCCCGACAGGTCTCAATTGTCCCGCAGAAGGAATCCTTGAAGGGGGCATCCCACAACTCCCAACGTGGGAAAACCTCCAGGCCCTTGAGATTCCGCTCCGTTCATGAAGGATAGTCATGCACAGAAACTCCAACCTGAGCCAACGTCTGATACTCGCCGTGATTTCAGATGCTTGAGATATTGGTTCAGATCTGCAGGGGGTACCTGCAGTGCCCTCGGCCAGAAGCCCAAGTCGAGCTTGTGTTCTCAGACTTCTGTCCTCACACTCCTGGCCCAGAAGCCCTCAAGTTTGGCAATTCCGGACCCACAATGCAGCACTCTGCCTGCCCTCTAGAAAAAATATCTTCCCTAATGAGCTGCCTGGACACCACAAATGAGGATAAACCTACAAGGCACTCGAATGTACCCAAATTATATAGTCTAACCTGGGCACTAATGCACTGTCTGACACAACCTGAGCCAGAACCTCCTGACCAACACCCAGGCAGCTGAGTGAGCCTATCAGACCCGCCATGCCCTTAGGTGGTCATCTCTTCCCAACAGCGGTTTTTCGGGCTTCAGAACCTAGGCCTTATCTCCAACCACGGCCCATGGTTGAAAATGATGCAGAAATCAGAACACCCATCCCATGGTTAGAGACCTTGTGATTGGCAAGTTGTACAAAGTCCAGTGTAGTTGAAACCAGTGTGGCCCATGAGGCCCCGCCCATGCTCGCAAAACCACATTGGTCACAAACACACATTGTGACCCTCAGCCTGAGCCCAGTCCTCAAGTACGGCCTCTCAGTGGCTGGATGAAGAGACAGCATATTGGGAGTGCCATGCCCCTAGGCCCCAATTTTTAAACATAGTTTGGGTTGTCCCTTCACTCTTCCCCAGCGCTCTGTTTTGGAATTCCTCTTATGTTCGGACACCTGAGGTAATAAACCTGAAAGGAGACCTCCCATTCCACAGATTGACGAAAAACAATTGGGACTGGGCCAAATCCACAGAGAGGAAGATTCGTCCATGGGCCATGAGGCCTCCCCAAATTCCACGGCCATCATTGATACAAAATCCAAAGACAAAAGCCTGAGCAAGTACCTCAGACTCGCTCTTTCTTCATATCCTGAAGAGTTCTTCTCATGGTTTGTAGATTACGCCTGCCATACCTACGTCCCCAAACCTAAGCTGAGTTTCTGTTTTCAATCTTCTGTCCTCAAAGTCCTGGGCCACACACCCTCCAGGCTGGGGCGCCAGGAGCCACACATTAGTACTGTGCCTACCCAATCCATGGGAATTCTGCCCATTCCATTGTCCCAAATCGTTCAAATTAGGAGAACCCTCCAAAGACCCCGAGGCCCTCCCAATAATGTATGTCTCCGGGGACAAACAGGGCGGTCTGACACCAGGTGATCATCTACCTCCACTCATTCCATAGACGGAGAACCCCAGAGAAGAAGATTGAACCAGACAGGACCCTAGGCCATAATCGGGTCCATTGCTTTGGTTTACAGGCATGTGTCCTCAAAAGCCTGGATTCCAATACCAGCATAAGGGGTTTGCTGAGGCACCCATTAGAAAAAATCTCGTCTCCACAAGGAAACTTTTGCATGGGAGCTATGTCAAAAGCTTAGGAGAATACTTCAGGGTCCCGATGCCACCGCCCTAATCCAAGGCCCTCATGGACACAACACACATTAGGCTCCATCTTCAGGAAAATCCATTTCAACTCAGCCACCTCGGTTGCTCCCACAGAGCCACCGATCTCAACGCTATTGTTGCTAGGAAACAATTGTAATGCGAGGCGGGGTTCCCTGGCATCCATCCTCCAATGAAGCTCTGGAGTCATTCCATATGGGATGTCCTGGAGCTGCCCAACAGGTCTCAATTGTCCCACAGAAGGAATCCTTGAAGAGGGCATCCATAAACTCCCAACGTGGGAAAACCTCCATGGCCTTGAGATTCCTCTCCGTTCATGAAGGGGCAGGCATGCACAGAAACTCCAACCTGAGCCAACGTCTGATCCTCGCCTTGGCTTCAGATGCTTGAGATATTGGTTCCGATCTGCAGGGGGTACATGCCGTGCCCTCGGCCTGAAGCCCAAGTCTAGCTTGTGTTCTCAGACTTCTGTCCTCACACTCCTGGCCCAGAAGCTCTCAAGTTTGGCAATTCCGGACCCACAATGCAGCACTCTGCCTGCCCTCTAGAAAAAACATCTTGCCTAATGAGCTGCCCAGGAACCTAAAAGGGGGATAAACCTACACGGCACTCGACTGTACCCAAATTATATAGTCTAACCTGGTCACTAATGCACTGTCTGACACACCCTGAGCTAGAACCTCCTGACCAAACCCCAGGCAGATGAATGCACACAGAGCGTATGAGACCCACCATGGCCTTAGGTCGTCATCTCTTCCCAACTGCGATTTTTCAGGCTTCTGAACCTAGACCTTATCTCCAACCACTGCCCATGGTTGAAAATGATGCAGAAATCAGAACACCTTCCCCATGGCAAGAGACCTTGTGATTGGCATGTTGTCCAAATCCAGTGTAGTTGAAACCAGTGTGGCCCATAAGGCCCCGCCCATGCTCGCAGGCCATATTGGTCACAAACTCACATTGTGACCCTCAGCATGAGCCCAGTCCTCAAGTCAGGCCTCTCAGTGGCTGGATGAAGAGACAGCATATTGGGCCTGCCATGCCCCTAGTCCCCAATTTTTAACCATAGTTTGGGTTGTCCCTTCACTCTTTCCCAAGGCTCTGCTTTGGAATTCCTCTTTTGTTCGGACACCTGAGTTAATAAACAGGAAAGGAGACCTCCCATCCCACAGATTGACGAAAAACAATTGGGACCGGGTCAAATCCACAGAGAGGAAGATTCGTCCATGTCCCATGAGGCCTCCCCACATTCCACGGCCATTGTTGATATAAAATGCAGAGGCAAAACCTGATCAAGTGCCTCAGACTCGCTCTTTCTTCATATCCTGAAGAGTTCTTCTCATGGTTTGTAGATTGGGCCTGCATACGTACGTCCCCAAACTTGAGCTGAGTTTGTGTTTTTGGAATACTGTCCTCAAAGTTCTTTGCCACACACCCTCCAGGCTGGGTCCCCTGGAGCCACCCATTAGGACTGTGCCCTCTCAATCCATGGGAATTCTTCCCATCCATTGTCCAAAATCGTACAAATTAGGAGAACTCTCCAAAATCCCCGAGGCCATCCCAATAGTGTAGGTTTCCGAGGACAAACAAGGGCGGTCCGACACCAGGTGAGCATCTACCTCCACTCATACCATACATGGATGTCCCCAGAGAAGAAGATTGAACCAGACAGTACGCTAGGCCATAATTGGATCCATTGCTTTGGTTTACAGGCATGTCTCCTCAAAAGCCTGGATTCCAATACAAGCATAATTGGTTTGCTGAGGCACCCGTCAGAACAAATCTCGTCTCCACAAGGAAACTTGTGCATGGGATCTATGTCAAAAGCTTAGGAGAATACTACAGGGTCCCGGTGCCACCGCCCCATTCCAAGGCCCTCATGGACACAAACACACATTAGGCCCCATTCTCAGGAAAGTCTATTTCAACTAAGCCACCCAGGTTGCTCCCGCAGAGTCATCCGATCTCAAATGTATTGTTGCTAGGAGACAATTGGAATGCGAGGCGGGCTTCCCTGGCATCCATCTTCCAACGGTGCTCTGGAGTTAATCCATATGGGATATCCTGGAGCTGCCCAACATGTCTCAATTGTCCCCAGAAGGAATCCTTGAAGGGGGCATCCCATAACTCCCAACATGGGAAAAACTCCATGGCCTTGAGATTCCGCTCCGTTCATGAAGGGGCAGTCATGCACAGAAACTCCAACCTGAGCCAACGTCTGATCCTCGCCGTGACTTCAGATGTATGAGATATTGGTTCAGATCTGCAGGGGGTACCTGCCGCGCCCTCGGCCTGATGTCCAAGTCAACTTGTGTTCTCAAACTTTTGTCCTCACACTCCTGGCCGAGAAGACCGCAAGTTTGGCAATTCCAGACCCACAATGCAGCACTCTGCCTGCACTCTAGAAAAAATATCTTGCCTAATAAGCTGCCCAGGCACCTCAAATGTGGATAAACCTACACGGCACTCGACTGTACCCAAATTATATAGTCTAACCTGAGCTCTAATGCACTCTCTGACACAACCTGAGCCTGAACCTCCAGATCAACATCCAGGCAGCTGACCACACACTGAGCACATCAGAGCCGCCATGGCCTTAGGTCATCATCTCTACCCAACTGCGGTTTTCAGGCTTCAGAACCTAGTCCTTATCTCCAATCACTGCCCAGGGTTGAAAATGATGCAGAAATCACACCTTCCCCATGGAAAGAGACCTTGTGATTGGCATGTTGTCCAAAGTTCTGTGTAGTTGAAATTACTGTGGCCCATGAGGCCCCGCCCATGCTCGCGGGCCACATTGGTCACAAACACACATTGTGACCCTCAGCCTGAGCCGAGTCCTCATAAGGCCTCTCAGTGGCTGGATGAAGAGACAGCTTATTGGGCGTGCCATGCACCTAGGCCCCAATTTTTAACCATAGTTTGGGTTGTCCCTTCACTCTTCCCCAGGTCTCTGCTTTGGAATTCCTCTTTTGTTCGGACACTTGAGGTAATAAACCTGAAAGGAGACCTCCCATCCCACAGATTGACGAAAAACAATTGGGACCGGGCCAAAACCACAGAGAGGAAGATTCGTCCATGGCCCATGAGGCCTCCCCACATTCCACGGCCATCGTTGATACAAAATACAGATACTAAAGCCTGAGCAAGTGCCTCAGACTTGCTCTTTCTTCATATCCTGAAGAGTTCTTCTCATGGTTTGTATATTGGGCCTGCCATTCCTACGTCCCCAAACCTAAGCTGAGTTTGTGTTTTCAGACTTCTGTCCTCAAAGTCCTGGGCCAAACACCCTCCAGGCTGGGGCCCCTGGAGCCACACATTAGGACTGTGCCTACCCAATCTATGGGAATTCTGCCCATTCCATTGTCCAAAATCGTACAAATTCGGAGAACGCTCCAAAGTCCCAGGGGCCATCCCAATAGTGCAGGACTCCGGGGACAAACAAGGGTGGTCTGACAACAGGTGAGCATCTACCTCCACTCATTCCATAGATGGATATCCCCAGAGAAGAAGATTGAACCAGACAGGACCCTAGGCCATAACTGGATCCATTGCTTTGGTTTGCAGGCATGTCTCCTCAAAAGCCTGGTATCCAATACGAGCATAAGGGGTTTCCGGAGGCACCCATCAAAACAAATCTAGTCTCCACAAGGAAACTTGTGCATGGGAGCTATGTCAAAAGCTTAGGAGAATACTTAGGGTCCCGGTGCCACCGCCCCATTCCAAGGCCCTAATGGCACAAACACACATTAGGCCCCATCCTCAGGAAAGTCCATTTCAACTCAGCCACCCCGGTTGCTCCCGCAGAGCCATCCGATTTCAACTGTCTTGTTGCTAGGAGACAATTGGAATGCGAGGCAGGCTTCCCTGGCATCCATCCCCCAACTGTGCTCTGCAGTCATTCCATATGGGATGTCCTGGAGCTGCCCAACAGGTCTCAATTGTCCCGCAGAAGGAATCCTTGAAGGGGGCATCCCACAACTCCCAACGTGGGAAAACCTCCAGGCCCTTGAGATTCCGCTCCGTTCATGAAGGATAGTCATGCACAGAAACTCCAACCTGAGCCAACGTCTGATACTCGCCGTGATTTCAGATGCTTGAGATATTGGTTCAGATCTGCAGGGGGTACCTGCAGTGCCCTCGGCCAGAAGCCCAAGTCGAGCTTGTGTTCTCAGACTTCTGTCCTCACACTCCTGGCCCAGAAGCCCTCAAGTTTGGCAATTCCGGACCCACAATGCAGCACTCTGCCTGCCCTCTAGAAAAAATATCTTCCCTAATGAGTAGCCCAGGCACCTCAAATGAGGATAAACCTACAAGGCACTCGAATGTACCCAAATTATATAGTCTAACCTGGGCACTAATGCACTGTCTGACACAACCTGAGCCAGAACCTCCTGACCAACACCCAGGCAACTGACCACACACAGTGAGCCTATCAGACCCGCCATGGCCTTAGGTGGTCATCTCTTCCCAACAGCGGTTTTTCGGGCTTCAGAACCTAGGCCTTATCTCCAACCACGGCCCATGGTTGAAAATGATGCAGAAATCAGAACACCCATCCCATGGTTAGAGACCTTGTGATTGGCAAGTTGTACAAAGTCCAGTGTAGTTGAAACCAGTGTGGCCCATGAGGCCCCGCCCATGCTCGCAAAACCACATTGGTCACAAACACACATTGTGACCCTCAGCCTGAGCCCAGTCCTCAAGTACGGCCTCTCAGTGGCTGGATGAAGAGACAGCATATTGGGAGTGCCATGCCCCTAGGCCCCAATTTTTAAACATAGTTTGGGTTGTCCCTTCACTCTTCCCCAGCGCTCTGTTTTGGAATTCCTCTTATGTTCGGACACCTGAGGTAATAAACCTGAAAGGAGACCTCCCATTCCACAGATTGACGAAAAACAATTGGGACTGGGCCAAATCCACAGAGAGGAAGATTCGTCCATGGGCCATGAGGCCTCCCCAAATTCCACGGCCATCATTGATACAAAATCCAAAGACAAAAGCCTGAGCAAGTACCTCAGACTCGCTCTTTCTTCATATCCTGAAGAGTTCTTCTCATGGTTTGTAGATTACGCCTGCCATACCTACGTCCCCAAACCTAAGCTGAGTTTCTGTTTTCAATCTTCTGTCCTCAAAGTCCTGGGCCACACACCCTCCAGACTGGGGCGCCAGGAGCCACACATTAGTACTGTGCCTACCCAATCCATGGGAATTCTGCCCATTCCATTGTCCCAAATCGTACAAATTAGGAGAACCCTCCAAAGTCCCCGAGGCCCTCCCAATAGTGTATGTCTCCGGGGACAAACAGGGCGGTCTGACACCAGGTGATCATCTACCTCCACTCATTCCATAGATGGAGAACCCCAGAGAAGAAGATTGAACCAGACAGGACCCTAGGCCATAATCGGGTCCATTGCTTTGGTTTACAGGCATGTGTCCTCAAAAGCCTGGATTCCAATACCAGCATAAGGGGTTTCCTGAGGCACCCATCAGAAAAAATCTCGTCTCCACAAGGAAACTTTTGCATGGGAGCTATGTCAAAAGCTTAGGAGAATACTTCAGGGTCCCGGTGCCACCGCCCTAATCCAAGGCCCTCATGGACACAACACACATTAGGCCCCATCCTCAGGAAAATCCATTTCAACTCAGCCACCTCGGTTGCTCCCACAGAGCCACCGATTTCAACGCTATTGTTGCTAGGAGACATTTGTAATGTGAGGCGGGCTTCCCTGGCATCCATCCTCCAATGAAGCTCTGGAGTCATTCCATATGGGATGTCCTGGAGCTGCCCAACAGGTCTCAATTGTCCCACAGAAGGAATCCTTTAAGAGGGCATTCATAAACTCCCAACGTGGGAAAACCTCCATGGCCTTGAGATTCCTCTCCGTTCATGAAGGGGCAGTTATGCTCAGAAACTCCAACCTGAGCCAACGTCTGATCCTCGCCTTGGCTTCAGATGCTTGAGATATAGGTTCCGATCTGCAGGGGGTACATGCCGTGCCCTCGGCCTGAAGCCCAAGTCTAGCTTGTGTTCTCAGACTTCTGTCCTCACACTCCTGGCCCAGAAGCTCTCAAGTTTGGCAATTCCGGACCCACAATGCAGCACTCTGCCTGCCCTCTAGAAAAAACATCTTGCCTAATGAGCTGCCCAGGAACCTAAAAGGGGGATAAACCTACACGGCACTCGACTGTACCCAAATTATATAGTCTAACCTGGTCACTAATGCACTGTCTGACACACCCTGAGCTAGAACCTCTTGACCAAAACCCAGGCAGATGAATGCACACTGAGCGTATGAGACCCACCATGGCCTTAGGTCGTCATCTCTTCCCAACTGCTATTTTTCAGGCTTCAGAACCTAGACCTTATCTCCAACCACTGCCCATGGTTGAAAATGATGCAGAAATCAGAACACCTTCCCCATGGCAAGAGACCTTGTAATTGGCATGTTGTCCAAAGTCCAGTGTAGTTGAAACCAGTGTGGCCCATGAGGCCCCGCCCATGCTCGCGGGCCACATTGGTCACAAACTCACATTGTGACCCTCAGCATGAGCCCAGTCCTCAAGTCAGGCCTCTCAGTGGCTGGATGAAGAGACAGCATATTGGGCCTGCCATGCCCCTAGTCCCCAATTATTAACCATAGTTTGGGTTGTCCCTTCACTCTTTCCCAAGGCTCTGCTTTGGAATTCCTCTTTTGTTCGGACACCTGAGTTAATAAACAGGAAAGGAGACCTCCCATCCCACAGATTGACGAAAAACAATTGGGACCGGGCCAAATCCACAGAGAGGAAGATTCGTCCATGGCCCATGAGGCCTCCCCACATTCCACGGCCATCGTTGATATAAAATACAGAGGCAAAACCTGATCAAGTGCCTCACACTCGCTCTTTCTTCATATCCTGAAGAGTTCTTCTCATGGTTTGTAGATTGGGCCTGCATACCTACGTCCCCAAACCTGAGCTGAGTTTGTGTTTTTAGAATACTGTCCTCAAAGTCCTTTGCCACACACCCTCCAGGCTGGGTCCCCTGGAGCAACACATTAGGACTATGCCTACTCAATCCATGGGAATTCTTCCCATCCATTGTCCAAAATCGTACAAATTAGGAGAACTCTCCAAAGTCCCCGAGGCCATCCCAATAGTGTAGGTTTCCGGGGACAAACAAGGGCGGTCTGACACCAGGTGAGCATCTACCTCCACTCATACCATACATGGATGTCCCCAGAGAAGAAGATTGAACCAGACAGTACGCTAGGCCATAATCGGATCCATTGCTTTGGTTTACAGGCATGTCTCCTCAAAATCCTGGATTCCAATACAAGCATAAGTGGTTTGCTGAGGCACCCATCAGAACAAATCTCGTCTCCACAAGGAAACTTGTGCATGGGATCTATGTCAAAAGCTTAGGAGAATACTACAGGGTCCCTGTGCCACCGCCCCATTCCAAGGCCCTCATGGACACAAACACACATTAGGCCCCATTCTCAGGAAAGTCTATTTCAACTAAGCCACCCAGGTTGCTCCCGCAGAGTCATCCGATCTCAAATGTATAGTTGCTAGGAGACAATTGGAATGCGAGGCGGTCTTCCCTGGCATCCATCTTCCAACGGTGCTCTGGAGTTAATCCATATGGGATCTCCTGGAGCTGCCCAACATGTCTCAATTGTCCCCAGAAGGAATCCTTGAAGGGGGCATTCCACAACTCCCAACATGGGAAAAACTCCATGGCCTTGAGATTCCGCTCCGTTCATGAAGGGGCAGTCATGCACAGAAACTCCAACCTGAGCCAACGTCTGATCCTCGCCGTGACTTCAGATGTATGAGATATTGGTTCAGATCTGCAGGGGGTACCTGCCACGCCCTCGGCCTGATGTCCAAGTCAACTTGTGTTCTCAAAATTTGTCCTCACACTCCTGGCCGAGAAGACCGCAAGTTTGGCAATTCCGGACCCACAATGCAGCACTCTGCCTGCCCTCTAGAAAAAATATCTTGCCTAATGAGCTGCCCAGGCACCTCAAATGTGGATAAACCTACACGGCACTCGACTGTACCCAAATTATATAGTCTAACCTGAGCTCTAATGCACTCTCTGACACAATCTGAGCCTGAACCTCCAGATCAACATCCAGGCAGCTGACCACACACTGAGCACATCAGAGCCTCCATGGCCTTAGGTCATCATCTCTACCCAACTGCGGTTTTCAGGCTTCAGAACCTAGTCCTTATCTCCAATCACTGCCCAGGGTTGAAAATGACGCAGAAATCACACCTTACCCATGGAAAGAGACCTTGTGATTGGCATGTTGTCCAAATCCCGTGTAGTTGAAATTAGTGTGGCCCATGAGGCCCCGCCCATGCTCGCGGGCCACATTGGTCACAAACACACATTGTGACCCTCAGCCTGAGCCGGGTCCTCAAGTAAGGCCTCTCAGTGGCTGGATGAAGAGACAGCATATTGGGCGTGCCATGCCCCTAGGCCCCAATTTTTAACCCTAGTTTGGGTTGTCCCTTCACTCTTCCCCAGGGCTCGGCTTTGGAATTCCTCTTTTGTTCGGAAACCTGATGTAATAAACCCAAAAGGAGACCCACCATCGCACAGATTTACGAAAAACAATTGGGACCGGGCCAAATCCACAAAGAGGAAGATTCGTCCATGGCCCATGAGGCCTCCCCACATTCCATGGCTACCGTTGATAAAAATCCATAGACAAAATCCTGAGCAAGCGCTAAGACTCGATCTTTCTTCATTTCCTGAAAAGTTCTTCTCATGGATTGTATATTGGACCTGCCATACCTACATCCCCAAACCTAAGCTGTGTTTGTGTATTCTGACTTCAGTCCTCAATGTCCTGGGCCAGACACCCTCCAGGCTGGGGCCCCTGTAGCCACACATTAGGACTGTGCCTACCAAATACATGGGAATTCTGCCTACTCCATTTTCCAAATTCGTAGAAATTAGGAGAACTCTCCAAAGTCCCCGAGGCCATCCCAATAGTGTAGGTCTCCGGGGACAAACAAGTGCGGTCTGACACCAGGTGAGCATCTACGTCCACTCATTCCATAGATGGATATCCCCTGAGAAGAAGATTGAACCAGACAGGACCCTAGGCCATAATCGCATCCATTGCTTTGGTTTACAGGCATGTCTCCTCAAAGCCTGGATTCCAATACCAGCATGGGGGTTTACTGAGGCACCCATCAGTACAAATCCCGTCTCCACAAGGAAACCTGTGCTTGGGAGCTATGTAAAAGCTTAGGAGAATACTTCAGGGTCCCGAATCAACCGCCCCATTCCAAGGCCATCATGGACACAAACACACATTAGGCCCCATCCTCAGGAAAGTCCATTTCAACTCAGCCACCCCGGTTGCTCCCACATAGCCATCCGATCTCAACTGTCTTTTTGCTAGGAGACAATTGGAATGCAAGGCGGCTTCCCTGGCATCCATCCTCCAAGGGTGCTCTGGAGTCATTCCATATGGGATGTCCTGGACCTGCCCAACAGGTGTCAATTGTCCAGCAGAAGGAATCCTTGAAGGGGGCATCCCACAACTCCCAACGTGGGAAAACCTTCATAGACTTGAGATTTTGCTCCGTTCAAGAAGGGGCAATCCTGCACACAAACTCCAACCTGAGCCAACGTCTAATCCTCGCCGTGACTTCAGATGCATGAGATATTGGTTCAGATCTGCAAGGGGTACCTGCCGTGCCCTCGGCCCGAAGCCCAAGTCTAGCTTGTGTTCTCAGACTTCTGTCCTCACCCTCCTGGCCCAGAAGCCCTCAAGTTTGGCAATTCCGGACCCACAATACAGTACTCTTCCTGCCCTCTAGAAAAAATATCTTGCCTAATGAGCTGCCCAGGCACCTCAATGAGGATAATCATACACGGCACTCGACTGTACCCAAATTATATAGTTTAACCTGAGCTCTAATGCACTCTCTGACACAAACTGAGCCCAAACCTCCTGACCAACACCCAGCCAGCTGACCGCACAGTGAGCACATCAGACCCGCCATGGCCTAGGTCATCATCTCATCCCAATTGCGGTTTTCAGGCTTCAGAACTAGACCTTATCTCAAAACACTGCCCAGGGTTGAAAATGTTGCAGAAATCAGAACTCCTTCCCCATGGCAAGAGACCTTGTGATTGGCATGTTGTCCAAAGTTCAGTGTAGTTGAAACCAGTGTGGCCCATGAGGCCCCGCCCATGCTCACAGGCCAAATTTGTCACAAACACACATTGTGGCCCTCAGCCTGAGCCGAGTCCTCAAGTAAGGCCTCTCAGTGTCTGGATGAAGAGAAAGCTATTGGGCCTGACATGCCCCTAGGCTCCAATTTTTAACCATAGTTTGGGTTGTCCCTTCACTCTTCCCCAGGGCTCTGCTTTGGAATTCATCTTTGTTTGGGACACGTTAGATAACAAACCCGAAAGGAGACATCCATCCCACAGATTGACAGAAAACAAATGGGACCGGGCCAAATCCACAGAGAGGAAGATTCATCCATGGCGCATGAGGCCTCCACACATACCACGGCATTCGTTGAATCAAAATCCAGAGACAAAAGCCTGAGCAAGGGCCTCAGACTCTATCTTTCTTCATTTCTTGAAGAGTTCTTCTCATGGTTTGTAGATTGGGCCTGCCATACCTACGTCCCCATGCTTAAGCTGAGTTTGTGTTTTCAGACTTCTGTCCTCAAAGTCATGAGCCACACCCCTACAGGCTGGGGCCCCTAGAGCCACAAATAGAATTGTGCCTACCCAATCCATGAGACTTCTGCCCATTCCATTTTCCAAAATCGTACAAATTAGGAGTAACCTCCAAATTCCGAGGCCATCTCAATTGTGTAGGTCTCCGGGGAAAAACAAGGGCGGTGTCATACCAGCTGAGCACCTACCTCCACTCATACCATAGATGGATATACCCAGAGAAGAAGATTGAACCAGACAGTACGCTAGGCCATAATCGGATCCATTGCTTTGGTTTACAGGCATGTCTCCTCAAAATCCTGGATTCCAATACAAACATAAGTGGTTTGCTGAGGCACCCATCAGAACAAATCTCGTCTCCACAAGGAAACTTGTGCATGGGATCTATGTCAAAAGCTTAGGAGAATACTTCAGGGTCCCGGTGCCACAGCCCCATTCCAAGGCCCTCATGGACACAAACACACATTAGGCCCCATTCTCAGGAAAGTCTATTTCAACTAAGCCACCCCGGTTGCTCCCGCAGAGTCATCCGATCTCAACTGTATTGTTGCTAGGAGACAATTGGAATGCGAGGCTGGCTTCCCTGGCATCCATCTTCCAACGGTGCTCTGAAGTTAATCCATATGGGATGTCCTGGAGCTGCCCAGCATGTCTCAATTGTCCCCCAAAAGGAATCCTTGAAGGGGGCATCCCACAACTCCCAACATGGGAAAACCTCCATGGCCTTGAGATTCCGCTCCGTTAAAAAGGGGCAGTCATGCACAGAAACTCCAACCTGAGCCAACGTCTGATCCTCGCCGTGACTTCAGATGTATGAGATATTGGTTCAGATCTGCAGGGGGTACCTGCCGTGCCCTCGGCCTGATGTCCAAGTCAACTTGTGTTCTCAAACTTTTGTCCTCACACTCCTGGCCGAGAAGACCGCAAGTTTGGCAATCCCGGACCCACAATGCAGCACTCTGCCTGCACTCTAGATAAAATATCTTTCCTAATAGGCTGCCCAGGCACCTCAAATTTGGATAAACCCACACGGCACTCGACTGTACCCAAATTATATAGTCTAACCTGAGCTCTAATGCACTCTCTGACAAAACCTGAGCCTGAACCTCCAGATCAACATCCAGGCAGCTGACCACACACTGAGCACATCAGACCCGCCATGGGCTTAGGTCATCATCTCTTCCTAACTGCTGTTTTCAGGCTTCAGAACCTAGACCTTATCTCCAACCACTGCCCAGGGTTGAAAATGATGCAGAAATCACACCTTCCCCATGGAAAGAGACCTGTGATTGGCATGTTGTCCAAAGTCCCGTGTAGTTGAAATCAGTGTGGCCCATGAGGCCCCGCCCATGCTCGCGGGCCACATTGGTCATAAACACACATTGTGACCCTCAGCCTGAGCCCAGTCCTCAAGTAAGGCCTCTCAGTGGCTGGATGAAGAGACAGCATATTGGGCGTGCCATGCCCCTAGGCCCCAATTTTTAACCCTAGTTTGGGTTGTCCCTTCACTCTTCCCCAAGGCTCTGCTTTGGAATTCCTCTTTTGGTGGGACACCTGAGGTAATAAACCTGAAAGGAGATCTCCCATCCCACAGATTGACGAAAAACAATTGGGACCGGGGCATATCCTCAGAGAGGAAGATTCATCCATGACCCATGAGGTCTCCCCACATTCCACGGCCACCGTTGATACAAAATCCAGAGACAAAATCCTGAGCAAGCGCCTAAGACTCGCTCTTTCTTCATTTCCTGAAAAGTTCTTCTCATGGTTAGTATATGGGGCCTGCCATACCTACGTCCCCAAACCTAAGCTGAGTTTGTGTATTCTGACTTCAGTCCTCAAAGTCCTGGGCCACACAACCTCCAGGCTGGGGCCCCTGGAGCCACACATTAGGTCTGTGCCTACCAAATACATAGGAATTCTGCCCACTCCATTTTCAAAAATCGTACAAATTAGGAGAACTCTCCAAATTCCTCGAGGCCATCCCAATAATGTAGGTCTCCGGGGACAAACAAGGGCGGTCTGACACCACTGAGCATCTCCCTCCACTCATACCATAGATGGATGTCCCCAGAGAAGAAGATTGAACCAGACAGGACCCTAGGACATAAACGGATCCATTGCTTTGGTTTACAGGCATGTCTCCTCAAAAGTCTGGATTCCATGACCAGCTTAGGGGTTTTTCTGAGGCACCCATCAGAACAAATCTCGTCTCCACTAGGAAACTTGTGCATGGGAACTATATCAAAAGCTTAGGAGAACACTTCATGGTCCCGGTGCCACTGCCCTATTCCAAGGCCCTCATGGACACAAACAAACTTTAGGCCCCATCCTCAGGAAAGTCCATTTCAACTCAGCCACCCCGGTTGCTCCGGCAGAGCCATCCGATCTCAAGTGTCTTGTTGCTAGGAGACAATTAGAATGCGAGGCAGGGTTCCCTGGCATCCATCCTTGAACGGTGCTCTGGATTCGTTCCATATCGGATGTCCTGGAGCTGCCCAACATGTCTCAATTGTCCCGCAGAAGGAATACTTGAAGGGGGTATCCCACAACTCCCAAAGTGGGAAAACCTCCATGGCCTTGAGATTCCGCTCCGTTCATGAAGGGGCAGTCATGCACCCGATACTCCAATCTGAGCCAACGTCTGATCCTCGCCGTGACTTCAGATGCATGAGATATTGTTTCAGATCTGCAGGAGTACCTGCCGTGCCCTGGCCGAAGGCCAATCTAGCTTGTGTTCTCAGACTTCTGTCCTCACACTCCTGGCCCAGAAGACCTCACGTTTGGCAATTCCAAACCCACAATGCAGCACTCTGTCTGTCCTCTAGAAAAAATACTTTGCCTAATGAACTGCCCAGGTACCTCAAATGAGGATAAACCTACACGGCACTCGACTATACCCAAATTATATAGTCTAACCTGAGCACTAATGCACTCTCTGACACAACCTGAGCCCGAACCTCCTGACCAACACCCAGGCAGCTGACCGCACAGTGAGCACATCAGACCCACCAAGGCCTTAGGTCGTCATCTATTCCCATTTGCGGTTTTCATGCTTCAGAACCTACACCATATCGCCAACCACTGCCCAGGGTTGAAAATGATGCAGAAATCAGAACTCTTTCTCCATGGCAAGAGAGCTTGTGCTTGGAATGTTGTCCAAAGTTCAGTGTCGTTGAAACCAATGTGGCCCATGAGACCCCGCCCATGATCGTGGGCCACTATGGTCACAAACACACATTGTGACCCTCAGCCTGAGCCCAGTCCTCAAGTAAGGCCTCTCAGTGGCTGGATGAAGAGACAGCATATTGGGCGTGCCATGCCCCTAGGCCCCAATTTTTAACCCTAGTTTGGGTTGTCCCTTCACTCTTCCCCAAGGCTCTGCTTTGGAATTCCTCTTTTGGTGGGACACCTGAGGTAATAAACCTGAAAGGAGACCTCCCATCACACAGATTGACGAAAAACAATTGGGACCGGGGCATATCCACAGAGAGGAAGATTCATCCATGACCCATGAGGTCTCCCCACATTCCACGGCCACCGTTGATACAAAATCCAGAGACAAAATCCTGAGCAAGCGCCTAAGACTCGCTCTTTCTTCATTTCCTGAAAAGTTCTTCTCATGGTTAGTATATGGGGCCTGCCATACCTACGTCCCCAAACCTAAGCTGAGTTTGTGTATTCTGACTTCAGTCCTCAAAGTCCTGGGCCACACAACCTCCAGGCTGGGGCCCCTGGAGCCACACATTAGGTCTGTGCCTACCAAATACATAGGAATTCTGCCCACTCCATTTTCAAAAATCGTACAAATTAGGAGAACTCTCCAAATTCCTCGAGGCCATCCCAATAATGTAGGTCTCCGGGGACAAACAAGGGCGGTCTGACACCACTGAGCATCTCCCTCCACTCATACCATAGATGGATGTCCCCAGAGAAGAAGATTGAACCAGACAGGACCCTAGGACATAAACGGATCCATTGCTTTGGTTTACAGGCATGTCTCCTCAAAAGTCTGGATTCCATGACCAGCTTAGGGGTTTTTCTGAGGCACCCATCAGAACAAATCTCGTCTCCACTAGGAAACTTGTGCATGGGAACTATATCAAAAGCTTAGGAGAACACTTCATGGTCCCGGTGCCACTGCCCTATTCCAAGGCCCTCATGGACACAAACAAACTTTAGGCCCCATCCTCAGGAAAGTCCATTTCAACTCAGCCACCCCGGTTGCTCCGGCAGAGCCATCCGATCTCAAGTGTCTTGTTGCTAGGAGACAATTAGAATGCGAGGCAGGGTTCCCTGGCATCCATCCTTGAACGGTGCTCTGGATTCGTTCCATATCGGATGTCCTGGAGCTGCCCAACATGTCTCAATTGTCCCGCAGAAGGAATACTTGAAGGGGGTATCCCACAACTCCCAAAGTGGGAAAACCTCCATGGCCTTGAGATTCCGCTCCGTTCATGAAGGGGCAGTCATGCACCCGATACTCCAATCTGAGCCAACGTCTGATCCTCGCCGTGACTTCAGATGCATGAGATATTGTTTCAGATCTGCAGGAGTACCTGCCGTGCCCTGGCCGAAGGCCAATCTAGCTTGTGTTCTCAGACTTCTGTCCTCACACTCCTGGCCCAGAAGACCTCACGTTTGGCAATTCCAAACCCACAATGCAGCACTCTGTCTGTCCTCTAGAAAAAATACTTTGCCTAATGAACTGCCCAGGTACCTCAAATGAGGATAAACCTACACGGCACTCGACTATACCCAAATTATATAGTCTAACCTGAGCACTAATGCACTCTCTGACACAACCTGAGCCCGAACCTCCTGACCAACACCCAGGCAGCTGACCGCACAGTGAGCACATCAGACCCACCAAGGCCTTAGGTCGTCATCTATTCCCATTTGCGGTTTTCATGCTTCAGAACCTACACCATATCGCCAACCACTGCCCAGGGTTGAAAATGATGCAGAAATCAGAACTCTTTCTCCATGGCAAGAGAGCTTGTGCTTGGAATGTTGTCCAAAGTTCAGTGTCGTTGAAACCAATGTGGCCCATGAGACCCCGCCCATGATCGTGGGCCACTATGGTCACAAACACACATTGTGACCCTCAGCCTGAGCCCAGTCCTCAAGTAAGGCCTCTCAGTGGCTGGATGAAGAGACAGCATATTGGGCGTGCCATGCCCCTAGGCCCCAATTTTTAACCCTAGTTTGGGTTGTCCCTTCACTCTTCCCCAAGGCTCTGCTTTGGAATTCCTCTTTTGGTGGGACACCTGAGGTAATAAACCTGAAAGGAGACCTCCCATCACACAGATTGACGAAAAACAATTGGGACCGGGGCATATCCACAGAGAGGAAGATTCATCCATGACCCATGAGGTCTCCCCACATTCCACGGCCACCGTTGATACAAAATCCAGAGACAAAATCCTGAGCAAGCGCCTAAGACTCGCTCTTTCTTCATTTCCTGAAAAGTTCTTCTCATGGTTAGTATATGGGGCCTGCCATACCTACGTCCCCAAACCTAAGCTGAGTTTGTGTATTCTGACTTCAGTCCTCAAAGTCCTGGGCCACACAACCTCCAGGCTGGGGCCCCTGGAGCCACACATTAGGTCTGTGCCTACCAAATACATAGGAATTCTGCCCACTCCATTTTCAAAAATCGTACAAATTAGGAGAACTCTCCAAATTCCTCGAGGCCATCCCAATAATGTAGGTCTCCGGGGACAAACAAGGGCGGTCTGACACCACTGAGCATCTCCCTCCACTCATACCATAGATGGATGTCCCCAGAGAAGAAGATTGAACCAGACAGGACCCTAGGACATAAACGGATCCATTGCTTTGGTTTACAGGCATGTCTCCTCAAAAGTCTGGATTCCATGACCAGCTTAGGGGTTTTTCTGAGGCACCCATCAGAACAAATCTCGTCTCCACTAGGAAACTTGTGCATGGGAACTATATCAAAAGCTTAGGAGAACACTTCATGGTCCCGGTGCCACTGCCCTATTCCAAGGCCCTCATGGACACAAACAAACTTTAGGCCCCATCCTCAGGAAAGTCCATTTCAACTCAGCCACCCCGGTTGCTCCGGCAGAGCCATCCGATCTCAAGTGTCTTGTTGCTAGGAGACAATTAGAATGCGAGGCAGGGTTCCCTGGCATCCATCCTTGAACGGTGCTCTGGATTCGTTCCATATCGGATGTCCTGGAGCTGCCCAACATGTCTCAATTGTCCCGCAGAAGGAATACTTGAAGGGGGTATCCCACAACTCCCAAAGTGGGAAAACCTCCATGGCCTTGAGATTCCGCTCCGTTCATGAAGGGGCAGTCATGCACCCGATACTCCAATCTGAGCCAACGTCTGATCCTCGCCGTGACTTCAGATGCATGAGATATTGTTTCAGATCTGCAGGAGTACCTGCCGTGCCCTGGCCGAAGGCCAATCTAGCTTGTGTTCTCAGACTTCTGTCCTCACACTCCTGGCCCAGAAGACCTCACGTTTGGCAATTCCAAACCCACAATGCAGCACTCTGTCTGTCCTCTAGAAAAAATACTTTGCCTAATGAACTGCCCAGGTACCTCAAATGAGGATAAACCTACACGGCACTCGACTATACCCAAATTATATAGTCTAACCTGAGCACTAATGCACTCTCTGACACAACCTGAGCCCGAACCTCCTGACCAACACCCAGGCAGCTGACCGCACAGTGAGCACATCAGACCCACCAAGGCCTTAGGTCGTCATCTATTCCCATTTGCGGTTTTCATGCTTCAGAACCTACACCATATCGCCAACCACTGCCCAGGGTTGAAAATGATGCAGAAATCAGAACTCTTTCTCCATGGCAAGAGAGCTTGTGCTTGGAATGTTGTCCAAAGTTCAGTGTCGTTGAAACCAATGTGGCCCATGAGACCCCGCCCATGATCGTGGGCCACTATGGTCACAAACACACATTGTGACCCTCAGCCTGAGCCCAGTCCTCAAGTAAGGCCTCTCAGTGGCTGGATGAAGAGACAGCATATAGGTCCTGCCATGCCCCAAGCCACAATTTTTAACCATAGTTTGGGTTGTCCCTCCACTGTTCCCCAGGGCTCTGCTTTGGAATTCCTTTTTGGTTGGGACACCTGAGGTAACAAACATGAAAGGAGACCTCCCATCCCAGATTGATGAAAAAGAATTCTGACCTGACCAAATCCACAGAGAGGAAGATTTGTCCATGGCCCATGAGGCCTCCCCACTTTCCACGGCCATCATTGATTCAAAATCCATAGACAAAATCCTGAGCAAGCGCCTCTGACTCTCTCTTTCTTCATACCCTGAAGAGTTCTTCTCATGGGTTTTTAAATTGGGCCTGCCATATCTACGTCCCAAACCTAAGCCGAGATTGTATTTTCAGGTTTCTTTCCTCAAAGTCCTGGGGCACACCCGCCCGGCAGGAACCCCTGGAGCCACACATTAGACTGTGCCTACCCAATCCATGGGAATTCTGCCCATTCCATTGTCCAGAATCGTACAAATCAGGAGATCCCTCCAAAGTCCCGGAGGCCATCCCAATATTGTAGGCCTCCTGGGACAAACAAGGGCGGTCTGAAAGCAGCTGAGCATCTACCTCCACTCATATCATAGATGGATGTCCCCAGAGAAGAAGATTGAACCAGACAGGAACCTAGGCCATAATCGGATCCATTGCTTTGGTTTACAGGCATGTCTCCTCAAAAGCCTGGATTCCAATACAAGCATAGGGGGTTTCCTGAGGCACCCATCAGAACAAATCTCAACTCCACAAGGAAACTTGTGCTTGGGAGCTATGTCAAAAGCTTAGGAGAATAATTCAGGGTCCCGGTGACACCACCCCATTCCAAGGCCCTCATGGACACAAACACACATTAGGCCCAATCCTCAGGAAAGTCCATTTCAACTCAGCCACCCCGGTTGCTCCCGCAGAGCTATCTGATCTCAACTGTCTTGTTGTTAGGAGAAAATTGTAATGCGAGGCAGGCTTCCCTGGCATCCATCCTCGAACGGTGCTCTCGAGTCATTCCATATTGGATATCCTGGAGGTGCCCAACAGGTCTCAATTGTCCCGCAGAAGGAATCCTTAAAGGGGGCATCCCAAAACTCCCAACGTGGGAAAACCTCCATGGCCTTGAGATTCTGCTCCGTTCATGAAGGGGAAGTCATGCACAGAAACTCCAACCTGAGCCATCGTCTGATCCTCGCTGATACTTCAGATACTTGAGATATTAGTTCAGATCTGCAGGGGGTAACTGCCATGCCGTCGGCCTGAAGCCCAAGTCTAGCTTGTATTCTCAGACTTCTGTCCTCACGCTCCTGACCTAGAATTCCTCAAGTTTGGCAATTCTGGACCCACAATGCAGCACTCTGCCTGCCCTCAAAAAAAAATATCTTGCCTAATGAGCTGCCCAGGCACCTCAAATGAGCATAAACCTACACGGCACTCGACTGTACCCAAATTATATAGTCTACCCTGACCACTAATGTACTCTCTGTCACAACCTGAGCGCAAACCTCCTGACCAACACCCAGGCAGCTGACTGCACAGTGAGCATATCAGACCCGCCATGGACTTATGTCGTCATCTATACCCAACTGCGGATTTCAGGCTTTAGAACCTAGACCTTATCTCCAACCACTGCCCAGGGTTGAAAATGATACAGAAATCAGAACTCTTTTCCCATGGCAAGAGAGCTTGTGCTTGGAATGTTGTCCAAAGTTCAGTGTATTTGAAACCAGTGCAGCCCATTAGGCCCGGCCCATGCTCACGGGCCACATTGGTCACAAACACACATTTTGACCCTCAGCCTGAGCCCAGTCCTCAAGTACGGCCTCTCAGTGGCTAGATGAAGAGAGAGCATATTGGGCCTGCCATGCCACTAGGCCCCAATTTTTAACTATAATTTGGGTTGTCCCTTCACTCTTCCCCAAGGCTCTGCTATGGAATTCCTCTTTGTTTGGGACACCTAAGGTAACAAACCGGAAAGGAGACCTCCAATCCCACAGCTTGACGAAAAACAATTGGGACCGGGCCAAATCCACACAGAGGAAGATTCGTCCATGGCCCATGAGGCCTCCACACAGTTCACGGCCATCGTTGATATAAAATCCAGAGACAAAAGCCTGAGCAAGCACCTCAAACTCGCTCTTTCTTCATATCCTGAAGAGTTCTTCTCATGGATTGTAGATTGGGCCTGCCCTACCTACGTCCCCAAACCTAAGCTGAGTTTGTGTTTTCAGATTCTGTCCTCAAAGTCCTGGGCCACACACCCTCCAGGCTGGGGCCCCTGGAGCCACACATTAGGACTGTACCTACCCGATCCATGGGAATTCAGCCCATTCCACTGTCCAAAATCGTACAAATTTGGACAACACTCCAAAGTCCCCGAGGCCATCCCAATAGTGTAGGATTCCAGGAAAAACAAGGGCGGTCTGACACCAGCTGAGCATCTACCTCCACTCATACCATAGATAGATGTTCCCAGAGAAGAATATTGAACCAGACTGGACCCTAGGCCTTAATCGGATCCATTGCTTTGGTTTACAGGCATGTCTCCTCAAAAGCCTGGATTCCAATATCAGCATAGTGGGTTTTCTGAGCCACCCATCAGAACAAATCTCGTCTCCACAAGGAAACTTGTGCATGGGAGATATGTCAAAAGCTTAGGAGAATACTTCAGTGTCCTGGTGCCACCGCCCCATTCCAAGGCCCTCATGGACACACACACACACATTAGGCCCCATCCTCAGGAAAGTCCATTTCAATTCAGGCACCCCGGTTGCTCTCACAGAGCTATCCGATCTCAACTGTCTTGTTGCTAGGAGAAATTGGAATGAGAGGCTGCCTTTCCTGGCATCCATTCTCGAACGGCGCTCTGGAGTCATTCCATATGGGATGTCCTGGAGCTCCCCAACAGGTCTCAAATGTCGCACAGGAGGAATCCTTGAAGGGGGAATCACACAACTCACAACGTGGGAAAACCTCCATGGCCTTGAGATTCCGCTCCGTTCATGATGGGGCAGTCATGCACAGAAACTCCAACCTGAGCCAACGTCTGATCCTCGCCATTACTTCAGATACTTGAGATATTAGTTCAGATCTGCAGGGGGTACCTACCGTGCCCTCGGCCTGAAGCCCAAGTCTAGCTTGTATTCTCAAACTTCTGTCCTCACACTCCTGACCTAGAAGTCCTCAAGTTTGTATATTCCGGACCCACAATGCAGCACTCTGCCTGCCCTCTAGAAAAAATATCTTGCCTAATGAGCTGCCCAGGCACCTCAAATGAGCATAAACCTACAGGGCACTCGACTGTACCCAAATTATATAGTCTAACCTGACCACTAATGTACTCTCTGACACAACCTGAGTGCAAACCTCCTAACCAACACCCAGGCAGCTGACTGCACAGTGAGCATATCAGACCCGCCATGGACTTATGTCGTCATCTATACCCAACTGCGGATTTCAGGCTTCAGAACCTACACCTTATCTCCAACCACTGCCCAGGGTTGAAAATGATGCAGAAATCAGAACTCTTTATCCATGGCAAGAGAGCTTGTGCTTGGAATGTTGTCCAAAGTTCAGTGTAGTTGAAACCAGTGTGGCCCATGAGACCCCGCCCATGATCGCGGGTCACATTGGTCACAAACACAGCCTGAGCCCAGTCCTCAAGTAAGGCCTCTCAGTGGCTGGATGAAGAGACAGCATATAGGGCCTGCCATGCCCCTAGCCACAATTTTTAACCATAGTTTGGGTTGTCCCTTCACTCTTCCCCAGGGCTCTGCTTTGGAATTCCACTTTGGTTGGGAATCCCACAGATTGATGAAAAAGAATTCGGACCGGACCAAATCCACAGAGAGGAAGATTCATCCATGGCCCATGAGGCCTCCAACATTCCACGGCCATCGTTGATAAAAAATCCAGAGACAAAATCCTGAGCAAGCACCTCTGACTCGCTCTTTTTCATATTCTGAAGAGTTCTTCTCATGGGTTTTTAGTTTGGGCCTGCCATACCTTCGTCCCAAACCTAAGCCGAGTTTGTGTTTTCAGATTTCCGTCCTCAAAGACCTGGGGCAAACCCTCCCGGCTGGAGCCTCTGGAGCCACACATTAGACTATGCCTACCAATCCATGGGAATTCTGCCCATACCATTGCCAAGAATCGTACAAATCAGGAGATCCCTCCAATGTCCCAAAGGCCATCCCAATAGTGTAGGTCTCCTGGGACAAACAAGGGCAGTCTGACAGCAGCTGAGCATCTACATCCACTCATATCATAGATGGATGTCCCCAGAGAAGAAGATTGAACCAGACAGGACCCTAGGCCATAATCGGATCCATTGCTTTGGTTTACAGTCATGTCTCCTCAAAAGCCTGGATTCCAATACGAGCATAGGGGGTTTCCTGAGGCACCCATCAGAACAAATCTCGCCTCTACAAGGAAACTTGTCCATGGGAGCTATGTCAAAGCTTAGGAGAATACTTCAGGTTCCTGGTGCCACCACCCCATTCCAAGGCCCTCATGGACACAAACACACATTAGGCCCCATCCTCAGGAAAGTCCATTTCAACTCAGCCACCCCGGTTGCTCCCGCAGAGCTATCCGATCTCAACTGCCTGTTGTTAGGAAAAAATTGGAATGCGAGGCTGGCTTCCCTGGCATCCATCCTCGAACGGTGCTCTGGAGTCATTCCATATTGGATATCCTGGAGCTGCCCAACAGGTCTCAATTGTCCCGCAGAAGGAATCCTTGAAGGGGGCATCCCAGAACTCCCAACGTGGGAAAACCTACATGGCCTTGAGATTCCATTTGTTCATGAAGGGGCAGTCATGCACAGAAACTCCAACCTGAGCCAAAGTCTGATCCTCGCCATTACTTCAGATACTTGAGATATTAGTTCAGATCTGCAGGGGGTACCTACCGTGCCCTCGGCCTGAAGCCCAAGTCTAGCTTGTATTCTCAAACTTCTGTCCTCACACTCCTGACCTAGAAGTCCTCAAGTTTGTATATTCCGGACCCACAATGCAGCACTCTGCCTGCCCTCTAGAAGAAATATCTTGCCTAATGAGCTGCCTGGACACCTCAAATGAGGATAAACCTACACGGCACTCGACTGTACCCACATTATATAGTCTAACCTGAACACTAATGCACTGTCTGACACAACCTGAGCCCGAACCTCCTGACCCACACCCAGGCAGCTGACCGCACAGTGAGCACATCAGACCCGTCATGGCCTTAGGTTGTCATCTCTTCCCAACTGCCGTTTTCATGCTTCAGAACCTCGACCTTATCTCCAACCACTGCCCAGGGTTGAAAATGATGCAGAAATCAGAACACCTTCCCCATGGCAAGAGACCTTGTGATTGGCATCTTGTCCAAAGTTCTGTGTAGTTGAAACCAGTGTAGCCCATGAGGCCCTGGCCATGCTCGTGGGCCACATTGGTCACAAACATACATTGTGACTCTCAGCCTGAGCCCAGTCTTCAAGTAAGACCTCTCAGTGGCTGGATAAAGAGACAGCATATTGGGCCTGCCATGCCCCTAGGCCCCAATTTTAACCATAGTTTGGGTTGTCCCTTCACTCATCCCTAGGGCTCTGCTTTGGATTTCCTCTTTGGTTGTTACACTTGAGGTAACCAACCTTAAAGGAGACCTCCCATCCCACTGCTTGACGAAAAACAATTGGGACCAGAACAAATCCACAGAGAGGAAGATTCATCCATGGCCCATGAGGCCTCCCCACATTCGACGGCCATCGTTGATACAAAATCCAGAGACGAAAGCCTGAGCAAGCGCCTCAGATTAATTCTTTCTTCATATCCTGAAGAGTTCTTCTCATGGTTTGTAGATTGGGCCTGCCATACCCACGTCCCCAAACATATGCTGAGTTTGTGTTTTCAGACTTCTGTCCTCAAAGTCCTGGGCCAAACACCCTCCTGGCTGGGGCCACTAGAGCCACTAATTAGGACTGTGTCTACCCAATCCATGGGAATTCTGCCCATTCCATTGTTGAAATCGTACAAATTAGGAGAACCCCCCAAAATCCCCGAGGCCATCCCAATAGTATAGGTCTCCGGGGAAAAAAAGGGCAGTCTGACAGCAGCTGAGAATCTACCTCCACTCATACATAGATGGATGTCCCCAGAGAAGAAGATTGAACCATACAGGACCCTAGGCCATTATCGGATCCATTGCTTTGGTTTACAGGCATGTCTCCTCAAAAGCCTGGATTCCAATACCAGCATAAGGGGTTTCCAAGGCACCCATCAGAACAATTATCCTCTCCACAAGGAAACTTGTGCATGGGAGCTATGCCAAAAGCTTAGGAGAATACTTCAGGGTCCCAGTGCCACCGCCCTATTCCAAGGCCCTCATGGACACAAACACACATTAGGTCCCATCATCAGGAAAGTCCATTTCAACTCAGCCACCCCGGTTGCTCGCCCAGAGCCATCTGATCTCAACTGTCTTGTTGCTAGGAGACAATTGTAATGGGATGCGGCTACCCTGGCATCCATCCTCGAAAGGTGCTCTGGAGTCATTCCAAATGGGATATCCTGGAGCTGCTCAACAGGTCTCAAATGACCCACAGATATAATTCTTAAAAGGGGCATCCCACAACTCCCAACGTGGGAAAACCTCCATGGCCTTGAGATTCCGCTCCGTTCATGAAGGGGCAGTCATGCACAGAAACTCCAACCTGAGCCAACGTCTGTTCCTCGCGGTGACTTCAGATGCATGAGATATTGGTTCAGATATGCAGGGGGTACCTACCGTGCCCTCGCCCTGAAGCCCAAGTCTAGCTTGTGTTCTCAGACTTCTGTCCTCACACTCCTGGCCCAGAAGACCTCAAGTTTGGCAATTCCGGACCCACAATGCAGCACTCTGCCTGCACTCTATGAAACATATCTTCCCTAATGAGCTGCCCAGGCACCTCAAAAGAGGATAAACCTACACGGCACTCGACTGTACCCAAATCATATAGTCTAACCTGAACACTAATGCACTGTCTGACACAACCTGAGCCCGAACCTCCTGACCAACACTCAGGCAGCTGACCGCACAGTGAGCACATCAGACTTGCCATGGCCTTCGGTCGTCATCCCTTCCCAACTGCGGTTTTCAGGTTTCAGAACCTAGACCTTATCTCCAACCACTGCCCAGGGTTGAAAATGATGCAGAAATCAGAACTCCTTCCCCATGGCAAGAAACCTTGTTATTGGCATGTTGTCCAAAGTTCAGTGAAGTTGAAACCAGTGTGGCCCATGAGGCCCCGCCCATGCACGTGGGCTACATTGGTCATAAACACACATTGTGACCCTCAGCTTTAGACCAGTCCTCAATTAAGGGCTCTCAGAAGCTGGATGTATAGACAGCATATTGGGCCTGCCATGCCACTAGGCCCCAATTTTTAACCATAGATTGGCTTGTCCCTTCACTCTTCCTGTTGGCTCTGCTTTGGAATGCCTCCTTTGTTGGGACACCTGAGGTAACAAACCTGAAAGGAGACCCCCCCATCCCACAGCTTGACGAAAAACAATTGGGACCGGGCCAAATCCACAGAGAGGAAGATTCGTCCATGGCCCATGAGACATCCCCACATTCCACGGCCATCGTTGATACAAAACCCAGATACAAAAGCATGAGCAAGCCCCTCAGATTTGGTCTTTCTTAATATCCTGAGGAGTTCTTCTAATGGTTTGTAGATTGGGCCACCCATACGTACGTCCCCAACCTATGCTGAGTTTGTGTTTTCAGACTTCTGTCCTCAAAGTCCTGGGTCACACACCCTCCAGGCTGGGGCCCCTGGAGCCACTCATTAGGACTGTTCCTAACCAATCTATGGGAATTCTGCACATTCCATTGTCTAAAATCGTACAAAATAAGAGGACCCTACAAATTCCTGAGTCCCTGCTCATAGTGTAGGTCTCCCGGGACAAACAAGGGGGATCTGACACCAGCTGAGCATCTACCTCCACTCATATCATAGATGGATGTCCCCAGAGTTAAAGATTGAACCAGACAGGGCCTAGGGCATAATCGGATCCATTGCTTTGGTTTACAGGTATATCACCTCAAAAGCCTGGATTCCAATACGAGCATAGGGGGTTTCCTGAGGCACCCATCAGAAAAATCTCGTCTCCACAAGGAAACTTGTGCATGGGAGCTATGTCAAAAGCTTAGGAGAATACTTCAGGGTCCTGGTGCCCCCTCCCCATTCCAAGGCCCTCATTTTCACAAACACACATTAGGCCCCATCCTCAGGAAGTCCATTTCAACTGGGCCAATTGGTTACTCATGCAGAGCCATCCGTACTCAACTCTCTTGTTACTAGGAGACAATTGGAATGCCAGGCGGGCTTCCCTGGCATCCATCCTCCAACGGTGCTCTGGCGTCATTCCATATGGGATATCCTGGAGCTCCCAACAGGTCTCTATTGTCCCGCAGAAGGAATCCTTGAGGAGCCTTCCCACAACTCCCAACGTGGGGAAAACCTCCATGGCCTTGAGATTCCGCTTCGTTCATGAAGGGGCAGTCATGCACAGAAACTCCAACCTGAGCCAACGTCTGATCTTCGCCGTGACTTCAGATGCATGACATATTGGTTCAGATCTGCAGGGGGTACCTGCCGTGCCCTCGGCCTGAAGCCCAAGTCTAGCTTGTGTTCTCAGACTTCTGTCCTCACACTCCGGCCCCAGAAGCCATCAAGTTTGGCAATTCCGGACCCACAATGCAGCACTCTGCCTGCCCTCTAAAAAAATATCTTTCCTAATGAGCAGCCCAGGCAACTCAAATGAGGATAAACCTACACGGCACTCGACTGTACCCAAACTATATAGTCTAACCTGAGCACTAATGCACTGTGTGACACAATCTGAGTCCCAACCTCCTGACCAACACCCAGGCAGCGGACCGCACAGTGAGCAAATCAGACCCGCCAAGGCCTTAGGTTGTCATCTCTTCCCAAATGCCGTTTTTTAGGCTTCAGAAGCTATACCTTATCTCCAACCACTGCCCAGGGTTAAAAATGATGCAGAAATCAGAACACCTTAACCATGCAAGAGATCTTGTGATTGGCATCTTCTCCAAAGTTCAGTTTAGTTGAAACCAGTGTAGCCCATGAGGCCCCGGCCAGGCTTGCAGGCCACAATGGTCACAAACATACATTGTGACTCTCAGCCTGAGCCCAGTCTTCAAGTAAGACCTCTCAGTGGCTGGATGAACAGACAGCATATTGGGCCTGCCATGCCCCTAGGCCCCTAATTTAAACCATAGTTTGGGTTGTCTCTTCACTCTTCCCTAGGGCTCTGCTTTGGAATTCCTCTTTGGTTGGGACACTTGAGGTAACAAACCTGAAAGGAGACTTCCCATCCCACAGCTTGACGAAAAACAATTGGGAACAAACCAAATCCAAAGAGAGGAAGATTCGTCCATTGCCCATGAGGCCTCCCCACATTCGACGGCCATCGTTGATACAAAATCCAGAGACAAAAGCCTGAGCAAGCGCCTCAGATTAATTCTTTCTTCATATCCTGAAGAGTTCTTCTCATGGTTTGTAGATTGGGCCTGCCATACCTACGTCCTCAAAGCTAAGCTGAGTTTGTGTTCTCAGACTTTTGTCCTCAAAGACCTGGGCCACACACCCTCCCGGCTGGGGCCCCTGCAGCCACTAATTAGGACAGTGTCTACCCAATCGATGGGAATTCTGCCCATTCCTTTGTCGAAATCGTACAAATTAGGAGAACCTTCCAAAATCCCCGAGGCCATCCCAATAGTGTAGTTCGCCGGGGACAAACAAGGGCGGTCTGACAACAGGTGAGCATCTACCTCCACTCATTCCATAGATGGATATCCCCAGAGAAGTAGCTTGAACCAGACAGGACCCTAGGCCATAATCGCATCCATTGCTTTGGTTTACAGGCTTGTCTCCTCAAAAGCCTGAATTCCAATACAAGCATAGGGGGTTTCCTGACACCCATCAGAAAAATCTCGTCTCCACAAGGAAACTTGGGCATGGGAGCTATTTCAAAAGTTTAGGAGAATACTTCAGTGTCCTGGTGCCACCTCCCCATTCCAAGGTACTCATGGACACAAACACACATTAGGCCCCATCCTCAGGAAAGTCCATTTCAACTCACCCACCCCGGTTGCTCCCGCAGAACCATCCGATCTCAACTCTCTTGTTGCTAGGAGACAAATGGAATGCGAGGCGGGCTTCCCTGGCATCCATCCTCCAACGGTGCTCTGGCATCATTCCATATGGGATGTCCTGGAGCTGCCCAACAGATCTCAATTGTCCTGCAGAAGGAATCATTGAAGGGGGCATCCCAAAACTCCCAACGTGGGAAAACCTCCATGGCCTTGAGATCCCGCTCTGTTCATGAAGGGGCAGTCATGCACAGAAACTCCAACCTGAGCCAACGTCTGTTCCTCGCGGTGACTTCAGATGCATGAGATATTGGTTCAGATATGCAGGGGGTACCTGCCGTGCCCACGGCCTGAAGCCCAAATCTAGCTTGTGTTCTCAGACTTCTGTCCTCACACTCCTGGCCCAGAAGCCCTCAAGTTTGGCAATTCCGGACCCACAATGCAGCACTCTGCCTGCACTCTATGAAACATATCTTCCCTAATGAGCTGCCCAGGCACCTCAAAAGAGGATAAACCTACACGGCACTCGACTGTACCCAAATCATATAGTCTAACCTGAACACTAATGCACTGTCTGACACAACCTGAGCCCGAACCTCCTGACCAACACTCAGGCAGCTGACCGCACAGTGAGCACATCAGACTTGCCATGGCCTTCGGTCGTCATCCCTTCCCAACTGCGGTTTTCAGGTTTCAGAACCTAGACCTTATCTCCAACCACTGCCCAGGGTTGAAAATGATGCAGAAATCAGAACTCCTTCCCCATGGCAAGAAACCTTGTTATTGGCATGTTGTCCAAAGTTCAGTGAAGTTGAAACCAGTGTGGCCCATGAGGCCCCGCCCATGCACGTGGGCTACATTGGTCATAAACACACATTGTGACCCTCAGCTTTAGACCAGTCCTCAATTAAGGGCTCTCAGAAGCTGGATGTATAGACAGCATATTGGGCCTGCCATGCCACTAGGCCCCAATTTTTAACCATAGATTGGCTTGTCCCTTCACTCTTCCTGTTGGCTCTGCTTTGGAATGCCTCCTTTGTTGGGACACCTGAGGTAACAAACCTGAAAGGAGACCCCCCATCCCACAGCTTGACGAAAAACAATTGGGACCGGGCCAAATCCACAGAGAGGAAGATTCGTCCATGGCCCATGAGACATCCCCACATTCCACGGCCATCGTTGATACAAAACCCAGATACAAAAGCATGAGCAAGCGCCTCAGATTTGGTCTTTCTTAATATCCTGAGGAGTTCTTCTAATGGTTTGTAGATTGGGCCACCCATACGTACGTCCCCAACCTATGCTGAGTTTGTGTTTTCAGACTTCTGTCCTCAAAGTCCTGGGTCACACACCCTCCAGGCTGGGGCCCCTGGAGCCACTCATTAGGACTGTTCCTAACCAATCTATGGGAATTCTGCACATTCCATTGTCTAAAATCGTACAAAATAAGAGGACCCTACAAATTCCTGAGTCCCTGCTTATAGTGTAGGTCTCCCGGGACAAACAAGGGGGATCTGACACCAGCTGAGCATCTACCTCCACTCATATCATAGATGGATGTCCCCAGAGTTAAAGATTGAACCAGACAGGGCCTAGGGCATAATCGGATCCATTGCTTTGGTTTACAGGTATATCACCTCAAAAGCCTGGATTCCAATACGAGCATAGGGGGTTTCCTGAGGCACCCATCAGAAAAATCTCGTCTCCACAAGGAAACTTGTGCATGGGAGCTATGTCAAAAGCTTAGGAGAATACTTCAGGGTCCTGGTGCCCCCTCCCCATTCCAAGGCCCTCATTTTCACAAACACACATTAGGCCCCATCCTCAGGAAGTCCATTTCAACTGGGCCAATTGGTTACTCATGCAGAGCCATCCGTACTCAACTCTCTTGTTACTAGGAGACAATTGGAATGCCAGGCGGGCTTCCCTGGCATCCATCCTCCAACGGTGCTCTGGCGTCATTCCATATGGGATATCCTGGAGCTCCCAACAGGTCTCTATTGTCCCGCAGAAGGAATCCTTGAGGAGGCATCCCACAACTCCCAACGTGGGGAAAACCTCCATGGCCTTGAGATTCCGCTTCGTTCATGAAGGGGCAGTCATGCACAGAAACTCCAACCTGAGCCAACGTCTGATCTTCGCCGTGACTTCAGATGCATGACATATTGGTTCAGATCTGCAGGGGGTACCTGCGTTGCCCTCGGCCTGAAGCCCAAGTCTAGCTTGTGTTCTCAGACTTCTGTCCTCACACTCCGGCCCCAGAAGCCATCAAGTTTGGCAATTCCGGACCCACAATGCAGCACTCTGCCTGCCCTCTAAAAAAATATCTTTCCTAATGAGCAGCCCAGGCAACTCAAATGAGGATAAACCTACACGGCACTCGACTGTACCCAAACTATATAGTCTAACCTGAGCACTAATGCACTGTGTGACACAATCTGAGCCCCAACCTCCTGACCAACACCCAGGCAGTGGACCGCACAGTGAGCAAATCAGACCCGCCAAGGCCTTAGGTTGTCATCTCTTCCCAAATGCCGTTTTTTAGGCTTCAGAAGCTATACCTTATCTCCAACCACTGCCCAGGGTTAAAAATGATGCAGAAATCAGAACACCTTAACCATGCAAGAGATCTTGTGATTGGCATCTTCTCCAAAGTTCAGTTTAGTTGAAACCAGTGTAGCCCATGAGGCCCCGGCCAGGCTTGCAGGCCACAATGGTCACAAACATACATTGTGACTCTCAGCCTGAGCCCAGTCTTCAAGTAAGACCTCTCAGTGGCTGGATGAACAGACAGCATATTGGGCCTGCCATGCCCCTAGGCCCCTAATTTAAACCATAGTTTGGGTTGTCTCTTCACTCTTCCCTAGGGCTCTGCTTTGGAATTCCTCTTTGGTTGGGACACTTGAGGTAACAAACCTGAAAGGAGACTTCCCATCCCACAGCTTGACGAAAAACAATTGGGAACAAACCAAATCCAAAGAGAGGAAGATTCGTCCATTGCCCATGAGGCCTCCCCACATTCGACGGCCATCGTTGATACAAAATCCAGAGACAAAAGCCTGAGCAAGCGCCTCAGATTAATTCTTTCTTCATATCCTGAAGAGTTCTTCTCATGGTTTGTAGATTGGGCCTGCCATACCTACGTCCTCAAAGCTAAGCTGAGTTTGTGTTCTCAGACTTTTGTCCTCAAAGACCTGGGCCACACACCCTCCCGGCTGGGGCCCCTGCAGCCACTAATTAGGACAGTGTCTACCCAATCGATGGGAATTCTGCCCATTCCTTTGTCGAAATCGTACAAATTAGGAGAACCTTCCAAAATCCCCGAGGCCATCCCAATAGTGTAGTTCGCCGGGGACAAACAAGGGCGGTCTGACAACAGGTGAGCATCTACCTCCACTCATTCCATAGATGGATATCCCCAGAGAAGTAGCTTGAACCAGACAGGACCCTAGGCCATAATCGCATCCATTGCTTTGGTTTACAGGCTTGTCTCCTCAAAAGCCTGAATTCCAATACAAGCATAGGGGGTTTCCTGACACCCATCAGAAAAATCTCGTCTCCACAAGGAAACTTGGGCATGGGAGCTATTTCAAAAGTTTAGGAGAATACTTCAGTGTCCTGGTGCCACCTCCCCATTCCAAGGTACTCATGGACACAAACACACATTAGGCCCCATCCTCAGGAAAGTCCATTTCAACTCAGCCACCCCGGTTGCTCCCGCAGAACCATCCGATCTCAACTCTCTTGTTGCTAGGAGACAATTGGAATGCGAGGCGGGCTTCCCTGGCATCCATCCTCCAACGGTGCTCTGGCATCATTCCATATGGGATGTCCTGGAGCTGCCCAACAGATCTCAATTGTCCTGCAGAAGGAATCATTGAAGGGGGCATCCCAAAACTCCCAACGTGGGAAAACCTCCATGGCCTTGAGATCCCGCTCTGTTCATGAAGGGGCAGTCATGCACAGAAACTCCAACCTGAGCCAACGTCTGTTCCTCGCGGTGACTTCAGATGCATGAGATATTGGTTCAGATCTGCAGGGGGTACCTGCCGTGCCCACGGCCTGAAGCCCAAGTCTAGCTTGTGTTCTCAGACTTCTGTCCTCACACTCCTGGCCCAGAAGCCCTCAAGTTTGGCAATTCCGGACCCACAATGCAGCACTCTGCCTGCACTCTATGAAACATATCTTCCCTAATGAGCTGCCCAGGCACCTCAAAAGAGGATAAACCTACACGGCACTCGACTGTACCCAAATCATATAGTCTAACCTGAACACTAATGCACTGTCTGACACAACCTGAGCCCGAACCTCCTGACCAACACTCAGGCAGCTGACCGCACAGTGAGCACATCAGACTTGCCATGGCCTTCGGTCGTCATCCCTTCCCAACTGCGGTTTTCAGGTTTCAGAACCTAGACCTTATCTCCAACCACTGCCCAAGGTTGAAAATGATGCAGAAATCAGAACTCCTTCCCCATGGCAAGAAACCTTGTTATTGGCATGTTGTCCAAAGTTCAGTGAAGTTGAAACCAGTGTGGCCCATGATGCCCCGCCCATGCTGTGGGCTACATTGGTCATAAACACACATTGTGACCCTCAGCTTTAGACCAGTCCTCAATTAAGGGCTCTCAGAAGCTGGATGTATAGACAGCATATTGGGCCTGCCATGCCACTAGGCCCCAATTTTTAACCATAGATTGGCTTGTCCCTTCACTCTTCCTGTTGGCTCTGCTTTGGAATGCTCTTTTGTTGGGACACCTGAGGTAACAAACCTGAAAGGAGACCCCCCATCCCACAGCTTGATGAAAAACAATTGGGACCGGGCCAAATCCACAGAGAGGAAGATTCGTCCATGGCCCATGAGACCTCCCCACATTCCACGGCCATCGTTGATACAAAATCCAGATACAAAAGCATGAGCAAGCGCCTCAGATTCGGTCTTTCTTCATATCCTGAGGAGTTCTTCTAATGGTTTGTAGATTGGGCCACCCATACGTACGTCCCCAACCTATGCTGAGTTTGTGTTTTCAGACTTCTGTCCTCAAAGTCCTGGGTCACACACCCTCCAGGCTGGGGCCCCTGGAGCCACTCATTAGGACTGTTCCTAACCAATCCATGGGAATTCTGCACATTCCATTGTCTAAAATCGTACAAAATAAGAGGACCCTACAAATTCCTGAGTCCCTGCTTATAGTGTAGGTCTCCCGGGACAAACAAGGGGGATCTGACACCAGCTGAGCATCTACCTCCACTCATATCATAGATGGATGTCCCCAGAGTTAAAGATTGAACCAGACAGGGCCTAGGGCATAATCGGATCCATTGCTTTGGTTTACAGGCATATCACCTCAAAAGCCTGGATTCCAATACGAGCATAGGGGGTATCCTGAGGCACCCATCAGAAAAATCTCGTCTCCACAAGGAAACTTGGGCATGGGAGCTATGTCAAAAGCTTAGAAGAATACTTCAGGGTCCTGGTGCCCCCTCCCCATTCCAAGGCCCTCATTTTCACAAACACACAGTAGGCCCCATCCTCAGGAAGACCATTTCAACTGGGCCAATCGGTTACTCATGCAGAGCCATCCGATCTCAACTCTCTTGTTGCTAGGAGACAATTGGAATGCGAGGCGGGCTTCCCTGGCATCCATCCTCCAATGGGGCTCTGGCGTCATTCCATATGGGATATCCTGGAGCTCCCAACAGGTCTCTATTGTCCCGCAGAAGGAATCCTTGAGGAGGCTTCCCACAACTCCCAACGTGGGGAAAACCTCCATGGCCTTGAGATTCCACTTCGTTCATGAAGGGGCAGTCATGCACAGAAACTCCAACCTGAGCCAACGTCTGATCTTCGCCGTGACTTCAGATGCATGACATATTGGTTCAGATCTGTGCCTACCCAATACGTGGGAATTCTGCCCACTTCATTTTCCAAAATCGTACAAATTAGCAGAACTCTCCAATGTACCCGAGGCCATCCCAATAGTATAGGTCTCCCAGCACAAACAAGGGCGTTCTGACACCAGCTGAAATCTACCTCCACTCATACCATAGATGGATGTCCCCAGAGAAGAAATTGAACTACACAGGACCCTAGGCCATAATCGGAACCATTGCTTTGGTTTACAGGCATGTCTCCTCAAAAGTCTGGAATCCAATACCAGCATAGGGGGTTTCCGGAGGCACCCATCAGAACAAATCTCGTCTCCACAAGGAAACTTGTGCATTGGAGCTATGTCAAAAGCTTTGGAGAATACTTCAGGGTCCCGGTGCCACTTACCCATTCCAAGGCCCTCATGGACACAAATACACATTAGGACCCATCCTCAGGAATGTCCATTTCAACAGCCACCCTTGTTGTTCCCGCAGAGCTATCCGATCTCAACTGTATTGTTGCTAGGAGACAATTGTAATGCGAGGCGGGCTACCCTGGCATCCATCCTCCAATGCTGCTTTGGAGTCATTCCATATGGCATGTCCTGGAGCTGCCCAACAGGTCTCAATTGTCAGGCAGAAGGAATCCTTGAAGGGGGCATCCCAAAACTCCCTACGTGGGAAAACCTCCAAGGCCTTGAGATTCCGCTCCGTTCATGAAGGGGCAGTCATGCACAGAAACTCCAACCTGAGCCAACGTCTGATCCTCGCCGTGACTTCAGATGCTTGAGATATTGGTTCAGATCTGCGGGTGTACCTTCTGTGTCCTCGGCCTGAAGCCCAATTCGAGCTTGTGTTCTCAGACTTCTGTCCTCACACTCCTGGCCCAGAAGCCCTCATGTTTGGCAATTCCGGACCCACAATGCAGCACTCTGCCTGCCCTCTAGAAAAAATATATTTCCTAATGAGCAGCCCAGGCTCCTCAAATGAGAATAAATCTACACGGCACTCGACGGTACCCAAATTATATAGTCTAACTAGGGCACTAATACACTGTCTGACACAACCTGAAGCTGAGCCTCCTGACCAAGACCCAGCAGCTGACCGCACAGTGAGCACATCAGTCCCGCCAAGGCCTAGGTCGTCATCTCCTCCCAACTGCGGTTTTCAGGCTTCAGAACCTAGACCTTAACTCCAACCACTGCCCAGGGTTGAAAATGATGCAGAAATCAGAACTCCTTCACCATGGCAAGAGACCTTCTGATTGGCATCTTGTCCAAAGTTCAGTGTAGTTGAAACCAGTGTAGCCCATGAGCACCTGGCCATGCTCGCGGGCCACATTGGTCACAAACACACATTGTGACTCTCAGCTCAGCCCAGTCCTCAAGTAAGTCCTCTCAGTGGCTGGATGGAGAGACAGCATATTGGGCCTGCCATGCCCATATGCCCCAATTTTTAACCATAGTTTGGGTTGTCCCTTCACTCTTCCCTAGGTCTCTGGTTTGCAATTCCTCTTTGGTGGGGGCACATTAGGTAACAACACTGAGAGGAGACCTCCCATCCCACAGCTTGACGAAAAACAATTGGGACTGGACCAAATCCACAGATAGGAAGATTCGTCCATGGACCATGAGGCCTCCCCACATTCCACTGCCATCGTTGATACAAAATCCAGAGACAAAAGCCTGAGGAAGCGCCGCAGATTCGCTCTTTCTTCATATCCTGAAGAGTTCTTCTCATGGTTTTTAGATTCGGCCTGCCATACCTACGTCCCCAAAACTAAGCTGAGTTTGTGTTTTCAGACTTCTGTCCTCAAAGTCCTGGGCCACACACCCTCCAGGCTGGGGCCCCTGGAGCCACATATTAGGACTGTGCCTACCCAATACGTGGGAATTCTGCCCACTACATTTTCCAAAATCGTACAAATTAGCAGAACTCTCCAATGTACCCGAGGCCATCCCAAAAGTATAGGTCTCCCAGCATAAACAAGGGCGTTCTGACACCAGCTGATAATCTACCTCCACTCATACCATAGATGGATGTCCCCAGAGAAGAAATTGAACTACACAGGACCCTAGGCCATAATCGGAACCATTGCTTTGGTTTACAGGCATGTCTCCTCAAAAGTCTGGAATCCAATACCAGCATAGGGGGTTTCCGGAGGCACCCATCAGAACAAATCTCGTCTCCACAAGGAAACTTGTGCATTGGAGCTATGTCAAATGCTTGGGAGAATACTTCAGGGTCCCGGTGCCACCGCCCCATTCCAAGGCCCTCATGGACACAAACACACATTAGGACCCATCCTCAGGAATGTCCATTTCAACAGCCACCCTTGTTGTTCCCGCAGAGCTATCCGATCTCAACTGTATTGTTGCTAGGAGACAATTGGAATGCGAGGCGGGCTTCCCTGGCATCCATCCTCCAACGCTGCTCTGGAGTCATTCCATATGGCATGTCCTGGAGCTCCCCAACAGGTCTCAATTGTCAGGCAGAAGGAATCCTTGAAGGGGGCATCCCACAACTCCCTACGTGGGAAAACCTCCAAGGCCTTGAGATTCCGCTCCGTTCATGAAGAGGCAGTCATGCACAGAAACTCCAACCTGAGCCAACGTCTGATCCTCGCTGTGACTTCAGATGCTTGAGATATTGGTTCAGATCTGCGGGTGTACCTTCTGTGTCCTCGGCCTGAAGCCCAATTCGAGCTTGTGTTCTCAGACTTCTGTCCTCACACTCCTGGCCCAGAAGCCCTCAAGTTTGGCAATTACGGACCCACAATGCAGCACCCTGCCTGCCCTCTAGAAAAAATATCTTGCCTATTGAGCTGCCCAGGCACCTCAAATGAGGATAAACCTACACGGAACTCGACTGTACCCAAATTATATAGTCTATCCTGGGCACTAATACACTGTCTGACACAACCTGAAGCTGAGCCTCCTGACCAAAACCCAGGCAGCTGACCGCACAGTGAGCAAATCAGACCTGCCATGGTTTTAGTTCGTCATCTCTTCCTAACTACGGTTCAGGACTCAGAATCTAGACATTATCTACAACCACTGCCCAGGGTTGAAAATAATGCAGAAATCAGAACTCCTTCCCCATGGCAAGAGACCTTTTGATTGGCATGTTGTTCAAAGTTCAGTGTAGTTGAAAAAAGTGTGGCCCATGAGGCCCCGCCCATGCTCGCGGGGAAAATTGATCACAAACAAACATTGTGACCCTCAGCCTTAGCTCAGTCCTCAAGTAAGGCCTCTCAGTGGCTGGATGAAGAGACAGCATATTGGGCCTGCCATGCCCCTAGGCCGCAATTTTTACCATAGTTTGGGTTGTACCTTCACTCTTTCACAATGCTCTGCTTTGGAATTCCTCTTTTGTTCGACACCTGAGGTAATGAAACTGAAAGGAGTCTTCCTATTCCACAGATTGACGTAAAACAATTTGGACCGGGCCAAATCCACAGAGAGGAAAATTCGTCCATGGCCCATGAGGACTCCCCACATTCCACGGCCATCGATGATACAAAATCCAGAGACTAAAGGCTGAGCAAGTTCCTCAGAATCACTCTTTCTTCATATCCTGAAGAGTTCTTCTCATGGTTTGTAGATTGGGCTGCCATACCTACGTCCCTAAACCTAAGCTGAGTTTGTGTTTTCAGACTTCTGTCCTCAAAGTCCTGGGCCACACACCGTCAAGGCTGGGGCCCCTGGAGCCACACATTAGGACTGTGCCTGCCCAATCCATGGGAATTCTCCCCATTCCATTGTCCAAAATCTTAAAAATTAAGAGAACTCTCCAAAGACCCCGAGGCCATCCCAATAGTGTAGGTCTCCGGGGACAAACAAGGGAGGTCTGACACCAGTTGAGCATCTACCTCCACACATTCCATCGATGGATATCACCAGAGAATAAGATTGAACCAGACAGGACCCAAGGCCATAATCGGATCCATTGATTTGGTTTACAGGCATTTCTCCTCAAAAGCCAGGATTCCAATACCAGCATAAGGGGTTCCCGAGGCACCCATCAGAACAAATCTCGTCTCCACAAGGAAACTTGTGCATGGGAGCTATGTCAAAAGCTTAGGAGAATATTTCAGGGTCCCGGTGCCACCGCCCCATTCCAAGGCCCCCATGGACACAAACACACATTAGACCCCAAGCTCAGGAAAGTCCATTTCATCTAGGCCACCCCGGTTGCTCCCACAGAGCCATCCGATCTCAAATGTATTGCTAGGAGACAATTGGAATGCGAGGCAGGCTTCCGGCCATCCATCCTCCAATGGTGCGATGGAGTCATTCCATATGGGATGTCCTGGAGCTGCCCAACAGGTCTCAATTGTCCTGCAGAAGGAATCCTTGAAGGGGGCATCCCACAACTCCCAACGTGGAAAAACCTCCATGGCCTTGAGATTCCGCTCCGTTCATGAAGGGTCAGTCATGCAGAGAAACTCCAACCTGAGCCAACGTCTGATCCTCGCCGTGACTTCAGATGCTTGAGATATTTGTTCAGATCTGCGGGTGTACCTGCCGTGTCCTCGGCCTGAAGCCAAAGTCGAGCTTGTGTTCTCAGACTCCTGTCCTAACACTCCTGGCCCAGAGGCCCTCACTTTTGGCAATTTCGGAACCACAATGCAGCACTCTGCCTGCCCTCTAGAAAAAATATCATGCCTAATGAGCTGCCCAGGCACCGCAAATGAGGATAAACCTACACGGCACTCGACTGTACCAAATTTTATAGTCTAACCTGGGCACTAATGCACTGTCTGACACAACCTGAGCCAGAACCTCCTGACCAAAACCCAGGCAGCTGACCGCTCACTGAGCTTATCAGACCCGCCATGGCCTTAGGTCTTCATCTCTTCCCAACTGCTGCTTTTCAGGCTTCAGGACCTAGACGTTATCTCCAACCACTGCCCAGGGTTGAAAATGATGCAGAAATCAGAACACCTTCCCCATGGCAAGAGACCTTGTGATTGGCATGTTGTCCAAATTCCAGTGTAGTTGAAAGCAGTGTGGCCCATGAGCCGCGCCCATGCTCGCGGGCCACATTGGTCACAAACACACATTGTGACCCTCAGCCTGAGCCCAGTCCTCAAGTAAGGCCTCAGTTGCTGGATGAAGAGACAGCATATTGGGCCTGCCATGCCCGTAGGCCCCAATTTTTAACCATAGTTTGGTTTGTCCCTTCACTCTTCCCCAGGCCTCCTCTTTGGAATTCCTCTTTGGTTCGGACACCTGAGGTAATAAACCTGAAGGGAGACCTCCCTTCCCACAGATTGACGAAAAAAATTGGGACTGGGCCAAATCCACAGAGAGGAAGATTCGTCCATGGCCCATGAGTCCTACCAACATTCCACGGCCATCGTTGATACAAAATCCAGAGACAAACGCCTGAGCAATTCCTCAGAATCGCTCTTTCTTCATCAACTGAAGAGTTCTTCTCATGGTTTGTAGATTGGGCCTGCCAAACCTACGTCCCCAAACCTAAGCTGAGTTTGTGTTTTCAGAATTCTGTCCTCAAAGTCCTGGGCCACACACCCTCCAGGTTGGGGCCCCTGGAGCCACACATTAGGACTGTGCCTACCCAATCCATGGGAATTCTGCCCATTCCATTGTCCAAAATCATACGAATTAGGAGAACTCTCCAAAGTCCCCGAGGCCATCCCAATACTGTAGGTCTCCGGGGACAAACAAGGGCGGACTGACACCAGGTGAGCATCTACCTCCACTCATTCCATAGATGGATATCCCCAGAGAAGAAGATTGAACCAGACAGGCCGTAGGCCATAATCAGATCCATTGCTTTCATTTACAGGCATGTCTCCTCAAAAGCCTGAATTCCAATACCATCATAAGGGGTTTCCTGAGGCACCCATCAGAACAAATCTCGTCTCCAAATTGAAACTTGTGCATGGGAGCTATGTCAAAAGCTTAGGAGAATACTTCAGGGTCCTGGTGCCACCTCCCCATTCCAAGGCCCTCATGGACACAAACACATATTAGGCCCCATCCTCAGGAAAGTCCATTTCAACACAGCCACCAAGGTTTCTCCCGCAGAGCCATCCGATCTCAACTCTCTTGTTGCTAGGAGACAATTGGAATGCGAGGCGGGCTTCCCTGGCATCCATCCTCCAAAGTTGCTCTGGCGTCATTCCATATGGGATGTCCTGGAGCTGCCCAACAGGTCTATTATCCCGCAGAAGGAATCCTTGAAGGGGGCATCCCACAACCCCAACGTTGGAAAACCTGCATGGCCTTGAGATTCCGCTCTGTTCATGAAGGGGCAGTGTTGCACAGAAACTCCAATCTGATCCAACGTCTGATCCTTGCCGTGACTTCAGATGCATGAGATATTGGTTCAGATCTGCAGGGGGGTAACTACCATGCCCTCGGCCTGAAGCCCAAGTGTAGCTTGTGTTCTCAGACTTCTGTCCTCACACTCCTGGCCCAGAAGCCCTCAAGTTTGGCAATTCCGGACCCACAATGCAGCACTCTGCCTGCCCTCTAAAAAAATATCTGGCCTAATGAACAGCCCAGGCACCTCAAATGAGGATAAACCTACACGGCACTCGACTGTACCCAAAATATATAGTCTAAACTGAGCACTAATGCACTGTGTGACACAAATGAGCCCGAACCTCCTGACCAACACCCAGGCGGCTGACCGCACAGTGAGCACTTCAGACCCGCCATGGCCTTTGGTCGTCATCTCTTCCCAAGTGCGGTTTTCATGCTTCGGAACCTAGACCTTATTTCCAACCACTGCCCAGGTTTGAAAATGATGCAGAAATCAGAAATCCTTACCCATGGCAAGAGAGCTTGTGATTGGTATGTTGTCCAAAGTCCAGTGCAGTTGAAACCAGTGTGGCCCATGAGGCCCCGCCCATGCTCCCGGGACACATTGGTCACAAACACACATTGTGACCCTCAGCCTGAGACCAGTCTTCAAGTAAGGTCTCTCAGTGGCTGATGAAGAGACAGCATATTGGGCCTTGCATGCCCCTAGGCCCAAATTTTTAACCATATTTGGGTTGTCCCTTCTCACTTCCCTAGGGCTCTGCTTGGAATTCCTCTTTCTTTGGGACACCTAAGGTAACAAACCTGAAAGGGGACCTCCATCCCACAATTGAGGAAAAACAATTGGGACCAGGCCAAATCCACAGAGAGGAATATTCGTCCATGTCCCATGATGCCTCCCCATATACCACGGACATAGTTGATACAAAATCCAGAGACAAAAGCCTGAGCAAGCGCCTCAGACTCGCTCTTTCTTCATATCCTGAAGAGTTCTTCTCATGGTTTGTAGATTGGTCCTGCCATACCTACGTCCCCAAACCTAAGCTGAGTTTGTGTTTTCAGACGTCTGTCCTCAAAGTCCTGGGCCACACACCCTCCAGGCTGGGGCCCCTGGAGCCACACATTAGGACTGTGCCTACCAATCCATGAGAATTCTGCCCATTCCATTGTCCAAAATCGTACAAATTAGGAGAAACCTCCAAAGTCCCTGAGGCCATCCCAATTGTGTAGGTCGCCCGGAACAAAGATGGGCTGTCTGACACCAGCTGATAATCTACCACCACTCAGACTATACATGGATGTCCCCAGAGGAGAAGATTGAACCACACAGGACCCTAGGCTATAATAGGATCCAATGCCTTGGTTTACAGGCATGTCTCCTCAAAAGCCTGATTCCAATACGAGCATAGGGGTTTTGCTGAGGCACCTAGCAGAACTCATCTCGTCTCCACAAGGAAACGTGTGCATGGGAGCCATCCAAAGCATAGGAGCGTACTCAGGGTCCCGGGGTCACCGCCCCATTCCAAGGCCCTCATGGACACAAAAACACATTAGGAACCATCCTCAGGAAAGTCCATTTCAACTCAGCCACCCCGGTTGCTCCCACAGAGCCATCAGCTCTAAACTGTCTTGTTGCCAGGAGACAATTGGAATGCGAGGCGGGCTTCCCAGGCATCCATGCTCGAATGGTGCTCTGGAGTCATTCCATATGGGATGTCCTGGAGCTGCCAAACAGGTCTCAATTGTCCCGCAGAAGGAATCCTTGAAGGGGGCATCCCACAACTCCCAACGTGGGAAAACTTCAGTGGCCTCAGATTCCGCTCCCTTCATGAAGCGGCCGTCATGCACGGAAACTCCGACCTGAGCCAATGTCTGACCTCGCCCTGACTTCAGATGCATGAGTATTGGTTCAGATCTGCAGGGAGTACCTGCCGTGCCCTCGGCCTGAAACCCAAGTCTAGCTTGTCTTCTCAGACTTCCGTCCTCACACTCCTGCCCCCGAAGCCCTCAAGTTTGGCAATAACAGACCCACAATGCAGCACTCTGCCTGCCCTCTACAAAAAAATTATTGCCTCATGAGCTGCCCAGGCACCTTCAATGAGGATAAACCTCCACAGCACTCGACTTCACCCAAATTATATAGTCTAACCTGGGCACTAATGCACTGTCGGACACAACCTGAGCCCGGACCTCCTGACCAACACCCGGAAAGCAGACCGCACACTGAGCACATAAGACCCGCCATGGCCTTAGGTCATCATCTCTTCCCTACCTCCGTTTTCAGGCCTCAGAACCGAGACATTATCTCCAATCACTGCCCAGGGGTGAGTTTGATGCAGAAATCAGAATACCTCCTTACCCATGGTAAGAAACGTTGTGGTTGGCATGGGGTCCAACGTACAGTGTAGGAGAAAACAGCATTCACCCTGAGGCCCCGCACATTCTTGAGTGCGACAAGGGCATATACTTGCATTGTGACCCTCAGCATGAGTCCTGTCCTCGAGTAAGTCGTCTCTGTGACTGGACCTTTAGATGTGATAATGGGCTTGATATGTCCCTAACCCCCAATTTTTAACTAGATTTCTGATTGTCCAGTCACCCCACCCCCCAGGGCTTTACTCTGGAATCCCTTATTCGGTGGGACACCTGAGGTTAAAAAGAAAACAACATCAAAAAAAAAAAAAACAAAAAAAAATATTCTTCCATCCCACAGAGTGACCCCAAACGCTTTGGACTGGACCAAACCACCAGGAAGTACGACTCGTCCACTTCCCATGAAGTCATCCAGAAATTTCACGACCATGAGTGACACGATATCCAGAGACAAAAACTTGAGCAAGAGCCTCACACTCACCTTTTTCTCAAATCCCGAAATGTTCTCCTCATGTTCTGTAGATAAGTCCTGCCATACCTATGACCTGAAACATAAGCCAAGTTTGTGTTTTCAGACAACGATCCAAAAGCCCTGGCCTACACAACCTACAGGCTCAGGCCCCTGGAGCCAAACCTGAGGACTGTACTTGCCCTCTCCAAGGGAATTGTCTGTGCCTATTCCAATGGCCACATCCCTTTTAATAGGATAAACCTCCACAGTCCCTGATCCATCTCATTATTGGTGGCTTTCCAGGTAAAACAGGGGCAATCTGAGCCCATCTGAGCACCTACCTGTACTCAGACCCATAGACAGATGTCCCCAGAGGTAAAAAGGAAAGAACAGGCCCCTAGGCACTAATCATATCCATTGCTTTTGTTTCCAGGCATCTCTCCTCAGAGGCCTGGATTTCAAAACCAGCATATGGCTGTTCCTTGACTCACCCATCAGAAAACATCTCATCTACACATGGGAAACTTGCACGTTGGAGCTGTGTCAAAGCCTCTGTTTAGGAGAACCCTTCAGGGCCCCAGTGCCACCGCTTCATTCCAAGGTCTCCATAGACACAAAAGCACATTAGGACCCATCCATAGGAGAGTCCATTTCAACTCAGCCTCCTCGGTTGATCCCCCAGATCCAGCAGATCTAACCTGTCTTGTTTCTAGGAAACAATTGGAATGCGAGGTGGGCTACCCAGCCATGCATCCTTAGAACCCTGCTCAGATTCATTGGCCTGGAGCCAAACAACAGGTCTCAATTGTCCTGCAGAAGACACTTTGCAGTTTGGAGCTTCTCACAAATCCCATCGTGGGAAAACCCCCATGGCCTCGTGATGCCGCCCCTTCGTGAAGGGGCCATCAGGGACAGAAACACCAACTTGAGCGATCGTCTGATTCTCGCCCTGACTTCAGATGCACGAGATCTCGATTCAGGTCTGTAGATTGTGCCATCGCTGATACAAAATCCAGAGACAAAAACCTGAGCAAGCGCCTCCGACTCGCACTTTCTTCATATCCTGAAGAGTTCTTCTCATGGTTTGTAGATCGGATCTGCCATACCAACGTCCCCAAACCTAAGCTGAGTTTGTGTTTACAGACTTCTGTCCTCAAAGGCCAGGGCCACACACCCTCCAGGCTGGGGCCCCTGGAGCCACACATTAGGACTGTGCCTACCAATCCATGGGAATTCTGCCCATTCCATTGTCCAAAATCATACAAATTAGGAGAAACCTCCAATGTCCCTGAGGCCATCCCAATCGTGTAGGTCGCCCAGAACAAACAAGGGCTGTCTGACACCAGCTGATAATCTACCTCCACTCATACCATAAATGGATGTCCCCAGAGAAGAAGATTGAACCAGACAGGACCCTAGGCCATAATAGGATCCATTGCCTTGGTTTACAGGCATGTCTCCTCAAAAGCCTGATTCCAATACGAGCATGGGGATTTTGCTGAGGCACCCAGCAGAACTCATCTCGTCTCCACAAGGAAACCTGTGCATGGGAGCCATGTCCAAAGCATAGGAGAGTACTTCAGGGTCCCGGTGCCACCGCCCCATTCCAAGGCCCTCATGGACACAAAAACACATTAGGACCCATCCTCATGGGAGTCCATTTCAACTCAACCACCCCGGTCGCTCCCGCAGAGCCATCAGATCTAAACTGTCTTGTTGCTAGGAGACAATTGGAATGCGAGGCGGGCTTCCCAAGCATCCATCCTCGAACGGTGCTCTGGAGTCATTCCATATGGGATGTCCTGGAGCTGTCCAACAGGTCTCAATTGTCCCGCAGAAGGAATCCTTGAAGGGGGCATCCCACAACTCCCAACGTGGGAAAACTTCAGTGGCCTCGAGATTCCGCTCCCTTCATGAAGCAGCCGTCATGCACGGAAACTCCGACCTGAGCCAACGTCTGATCCTCGCCCTGATTTCAGATGCATGAGTATTGGTTCAGATCTGCAGGGAGTACCTGCCGTGCCCTCGGCCTGAAACCCAAGTCTAGCTTGTCTTCTCAGACTTCCGTCCTCACACTCCTGCCCCCGAAGCCCTCAAGTTTGGCAATAACGGACCCACAATGCAGCACTCTGCCTGCCCTCTAGAAAAAAATTATTGCCTCATGAGCTGCCCAGGCACCTTCAATTAGGATAAACCTCCACAGCACTCGACTTCACCCAAATTATGTAGTCTAACCTGGGCACTAATTCACTGTCGGACACAACCTGAGCCCGGACATCCTGACCAACACCCAGAAAGCAGACCGCACACTGAGCACATAAGACCCGCCATGGCCTTAGGTCATCATCTCTTCCCTACCTCAGATTTCAGTCCTCAGAACCGAGACCTTATCTCCAATCACTGCCCAGAGGTGAGTGTGATGCAGAAATCAGAACACCTCCTTACCCATGGTAAGAAACCTTGTGGTTGGCACGTCGTCCAACGTTCAGTGTAGGAGAAACCATCATTCACCCTGAGGCCCCGCCCATTCTTGAGTGCGACAAGGGCATAAACACGCATTGTGACCCTCAGCATGAGTCCTGTCCTCTAGTAAGTCCTCTCAGTGACTGGACCATTAGATGTGATAATGGGCTTTATATGTCCCTAAGCCCTAATTTTTAACCAGATTTCTGATTGTCCCGTCACCCGCCCCCCCAGGGCTCTAATCTGGAATCCCTCATTCGGTGGGACACCTGAGGTTAAAAAGAAAACAACATCAAAAAAAAAAAAACAACAAAAAAACCGGACTTCTTCCATCCCACAGAGTGACCCCAAACGCTTTGCACTGGGCCAAACCACCAGGGAGTAAGAATCGTCCATTTCCCATGAAGTCATCCAGAAATTTCACGACCATGAGTGACACGATATCCAGAGACAAAAACTTGAGCAAGAGCCTCACACTCGCCCTTTTCTCAAATCCCGAAATGTTCTCCTCATGGTCTGTAGATAAGTCCTGCCATACCTATGACCTGAAACATAAGCCAAGTTTGTGTTTTCAGACAACTGTCCAAACAGCCCTGGCCTACACAACCTACAGGCTCAGGCCCCTGAGGCAAACCTGAGGACTGTACTTGCCCTCTCCAAGGGAATTGTGTGTGCCTATTCCAATGGCCACATCCCTTCTAATAGGATAAACCTCCAAAGTCCCTGATCCATCTCATTAGTGGTGGCTTCCCAGGTAAAACAGGGGCAATCTGAGCCCATCTGAGCACCTACCTGTACTCAGACCCATAGACAGATGTCCCCAGAGGTAAAAAGGGAAGAACAGGCCCCTAGGCACTAATCATATCCATTGCTTTGGTTTCCAGGCATCTCTCCTCAGAGGCCTGGATTTCAATACCAGCATATGGCTGTTTCTTGACTCACCCATCAGAAAACATCTCATCTACACATGGGAAACTTGCACGTTGGAGCTGTGTCAAAGCCTCTGTTTAGGAGAACCCTTCAGGGCCCCAGTGCTACCGCTTAATTCCAAGGTCTCCATAGACACAAAAGCACATTAGGACCCATCCATAGGAGAGTCCATTCAACTCAGCCTCCTCGGTTGATCCCCCAGATCCAGCAGATCTAACCTGTCTTGTTTCTAGGAGACAATTGGAATGCGAGGTGGGCTACCCAGCCATGCATCCTTAGAACCCGGCTCAGAATCATTGGCCTGGAGCCAAACAACAGGTCTCAATTGTCCTGCAGAAGACACGTTGCAGTTTGGAGCGTCTCACAAATCCCATCGTGGGAAAACTCCATGGCCTCGTGATGCCGCCCCTTCGTGAAGGGGCCATCAGGGACAGAAACACCAACTTGAGCGATCGTCTGAATCTCGCCCTGACTTCAGATGCACGAGATCTCGATTCAGGTCTGTAGATTGTGCCATCGCTGATACAAAATCCAGAGACAAAAACCTGAGCAAGCGCCTCAGACTCGCACTTTCTTTATATCCTGAAGAGTTCTTCTCATGTTTTGTTGATCGTGCCTGCCATACCTACGTCCCCAAACCTAAGCTGAGATTGTGTTTTCAGACTTCTGTCCTCAATGTCCAGGGCCACACACCCTCCAGGCTGGGGCCCCTGGAGCCACACATTAGGATGGTAACTACCAATCCATGGGAATTCTGCCCATTCCATTGTCCAAAATCGTACAAATTAGGAGAAACCTCCAAAGTCCCTGAGGCCATCCCAATCGTGTAGGTCGCCCGGAACAAACAAGGGCTGTCTGACACCAGCTGATAATCGACCTCCACTCATACCATAAATGGATGTCCCCAGAGGAGAAGATTGAACCAGACAGGACCCTAGGCCATAATAGGATCCATTGCCTTGGTTTACAGGCATGTCTCCTCAAAAGCCTGATTCCAATACGAGCATAGGGGTTTTGCTGAGGCACCCAGCAGAACTCATCTCGTCTCCACAAGGAAATCTGTGCATGGGAGCCATGTCCAAAGCATAGGAGAGTACTTCAGGGTCCCGGTGCCACCGCCCCATTCCAAGGCCCTCATGGACACAATAACACATTAGGACCCATCCTCAGGGGAGTCCATTTCAACTCAGCCACCCCGGTCACTCCCGCAGAGCCATCAGATCAAAACTGTCTTGTTGCTAGGAGACAATTCGAATGCGAGGCGGTCTTCCCAAGCATCCATCCTCGAACGGTGCTCTGGAGTTATTCCATATGGGATGTCCTGGAGCTGTCCAACAGGTCTCAATTTTCCCGCAGAAGGAATCCTTGAAGGGGACATCCCACAACTCCCAACCTGGGAATACTTCAGTGGCCTCGAGATTCCGCTCCCTTCATGAAGCGGCCGTCATGCACGGAAACTCCGACCTGAGCCAACGTCTGATCCTCGCCCTGACTTCAGATGCATGAGTATTGGTTCAGATCTGCAGGGAGTACCTGCCGTGCCCTCGGCCTGAAACCCAAGTCTAGCTTGTCTTCTCAGACTTCCGTCCTCACACTCCTGCCCCCGAAGCCCTCAAGTTTGGCAATTCCGGACCCAAAATGCAGCACTCTGCCTGCCCTCTAGAAAAAAATTATTGCCTCATGAGCTGCCCAGGCACCTTCAATGAGGATAAACCTCCACAGCACTCGACTTCACCCAAATTATATAGTCTAACCTGGGCACTAATGCACTGTCGGACACAACCTGAGCCCGGACCTCCTGACCAACACCCGGAAAGCAGACCACACACTGAGCACATAAGACCCGCCATGGCGTTAGGTCTTCATCTCTTCCCTACCTCAGATTTCAGGCCTCAGAACCGATACCTTATCTCCAATCACTGCCCAGGGGTGAGTGTAATGCAGAAATCAGAACACCTCCTTACCCATGGTAAGAAACCTTGTGGTTGGCATGTCGTCCAACGTTCAGTGTAGGAGAAACCAGCATTCACCCTGAGGCCCCGCACATTCTTGAGTGCGACAAGGGCATAAACACGCATTGTGACCCTCAGCATGAGTCCTGTCCTCTAGTAAGTCCTCTCAGTGACTGGACCATTAGATGTGATAATGGGCTTGATATGTCCCTAAGCCCCAATTTTTAACCAGATTTCTGATTGTCCAGTCACCCCCCACCCCAGGGCTCTACTCTGGAATCCCTCATTCGGTGGGACACCTGAGGTTAAAAAGAAAACAACATAAAAAAAAAAAAACCGGACTTCTTCCATCCCACAGAGTGACCCCAAACGCTTTGGACTGGGCCAAACCACCAGGAAGTACTACTCGTCCATTTCCCATGAAGTCATCCAGAAATTTCACGACCATGAGTGACACGATATCCAGAGACAAAAACTTGAGCAAGAGCCTCACACTCGCCCTTTTCTCAAATCCCGAAAAGTTCTCCTCATGGTCTGTAGAAAAGTCCTGCCATACCTATGACCTGAAACATAAGCCAAGTTTGTGTTTTCAGACAACTGTCCAAACAGCCCTGGCCTACACAACCTACAGGCTCAGGCCCCTGGAGCCAAACCTGAGGACTTTACTAGCCCTCTCCAAGGGAATTGTGTGTGCCTATTCCAATGGCCACATCCCTTCTAATAGGATAAACCTCCACAGTCCCAGATCCATCTCATTAGTGGTGGCTTCCCAGGTAAAACAGGGGCAATCTGAGCCCATCTGAGCACCTACCTGTACTCAGACCCATAGACAGATGTCCCCAGAGGTAAAAAGGAAAGAACAGGCCCCTAGGCACTAATCATATCCATTGCTTTGGTTTCCAGGCATCTCTCCTCAGAGGCCTGGATTTCAATACCAGCATATGGCTGTTTCTTGACTCACCCATCAGAAAACATCTCATCTACACATGGGAAACTTGCACGTTGGAGCTGTGTCAAAGCCTCTGTTTAGGAGAACCCTTCAGGGCCCCAGTGCCACCGCTTCATTCCAAGGTCTCCATAGACACAAAAGCACATTAGGACCCATCCATAGGAGAGTCCATTTCAACTCAGCCTCCTCGGTTGATCCCCCAGATCCAGCAGATCTAACCTGTCTTGTTTCCAGGAAACAATTGGAATGCGAGGTGGGCTACCCAGCCATGCATCCTTAGAACCCTGCTCAGAATCATTGGCCTGGAGCCAAAAACAGGTCTCAATTGTCCTGCAGAAGACACTTTGCAGTTTGGAGCTTCTCACAAATCCCATCGTGGGAAAACCCCCATGGCCCCGTGATGCCGCCCCTTCGTGAAGGGGCCATCAGGGACAGAAACACCAACTTGAGCGATCGTCTGATCCTCGCCCTGACTTCAGATGCACGAGATCTCGATTCAGGTCTGTAGATTGTGCCATCGCTGATACAAAATCCAGAGACAAAAACCTGAGCAAGCGCCTCCGTCTTGCACTTTCTTCATATCCTGAAGAGTTCTTCTCATGGTTTGTAGATCGGATCTGCCATACCAACGTCCCCAAACCTAAGCTGAGTTTGTGTTTACAGACTTCTGTCCTCAAAGGCCAGGGCCACACACCCTCCAGGCTGGGGCCCTGGAGCCACACATTAGGACTGTGCCTACCAATCCATGGGAATTTTGCCCATTCCATTATCTAAAATCATACAAATTAGGAGAAACCTCCAATGTCCCTGAGGCCATCCCAATCGTGTAGGTCGCCCGGAAAAAACAAGGGCTGTCTGACACCAGCTGATAATCTACCTCCACTCATACCATAAATGGATGTCCCCAGAGAAGAAGATTGAACCAGACAGGACCCTAGGCCATAATAGAATCCATTGCCTTGGTTTACAGGCATGTCTCCTCAAAAGCCTGATTCCAATACGAGCATGGGGATTTTGCTGAGGCACCCAGCAGAACTCATCTCGTCTCCACAAGGAAACCTGTGCATGGGAGCCATGTCCAAAGCATAGGAGAGTACTTCAGGGTCCCGGTGCCACCGCCCCATTCCAAGGCCCTCATGGACACAAAAACACATTAGGACCCATCCTCATGGGAGTCCATTTCAACTCAACCACCCCGGTCGCCCCCGCAGAGCCATCAGATCTAAACTGTCTTGTTGCTAGGAGACAATTGGAATGCGAGGCGGGCTTCCCAAGCATCCATCCTCGAACGGTGCTCTGGAGTCATTCCATATGGGATGTCCTGGAGCTGTCCAACAGGTCTCAATTGTCCCGCAGAAGGAATCCTTGAAGGGGGCATCCCACAACTCCCAACGTGGGAAAACTTCAGTGGCCTCGAGATTCCGCTCCCTTCATGAAGCAGCCGTCATGCACAGAAACTGCACCTGAGCCAACGTCTGATCCTCGCCCTGATTTCAGATGCATGAGTATTGGTTCAGATCTGCAGGGAGTACCTGCCGTGCCCTCGGCCTGAAACCCAAGTCTAGCTTGTCTTCTCAGACTTCCGTCCTCACACACCTGCCCCCGAAGCCCTCAAGTTTGGCAATAACGGACCCACAATGCAGCACTCTGCCTGCCCTCTAGAAAAAAATTATTGCCTCATGAGCTGCCCAGGCACCTTCAATGAGGATAAACCTCCACAGCACTCGACTTCACCCAAATTATATAGTCTAACCTGGGCACTAATGCACTGTCGGACACAACCTGAGCCCGGACCTCCCGACCAACACCCAGAAAGCAGGCCGCACACTGAGCACATAAGACCCGCCATGGCCTTAGGTCATCATCTCTTCCCTACCTCAGATTTCAGTCCTCAGAACCGAGACCTTATCTCCAATCACTGCCCAGAGGTGAGTGTGATGCAGAAATCAGAACACCTCCTTACCCATGGTAAGAAACCTTGTGGTTGGCACGTCGTCCAACGTTCAGTGTAGGAGAAACCAGCATTCACTCTGAGGCCCCGCCCATTCTTGAGTGCGACAAGGGCATAAACACGCATTGTGACCCTCAGCATGAGTCCTGTCTTCTAGTAAGTCCTCTCAGTGACTGGACCATTAGATGTGATAATGGGCTTGATATGTCCCTAAGCCCCAATTTTTAACCAGATTTCTGATTGTCCCGTCACCCGCCCCCCCAGGGATCTACTCTGGAATCCCTCATTCAGTGGGACACCTGAGGTTAAAAAGAAAACAACATCAAAAAAAAAACAACAAAAAAACCGGACTTCTTCCATCCCACAGAGTGACCCCAAACGCTTTGGACTGGGCCAAACCACCAGGAAGTACTACTCGTCCATTTCCCATGAAGTCATCCAGAAATTTCACGACCATGAGTGACACGATATCCAGAGACAAAAACTTGAGCAAGAGCCTCACACTCGCCCTTTTCTCAAATCCAGAAAAGTTCTCCTCATGGTCTGTAGATAAGTCCTGCCATACCTATGACCTGAAACATAAGCCAAGTTTGTGTTTTCAGACAACTGTCCAAACAGCCCTGGCCTACACAACCTACAGGCTCAGGCCCCTGAGGCAAACCTGAGGACTGTACTTGCCCTCTCCAAGGGAATTGTGTGTGCCTATTCCAATGGCCACATCCCTTCTAATAGGATAAACCTCCAAAGTCCCTGATCCATCTCATTAGTGGTGGCTTCCCAGGTAAAACAGGGGCAATCTGAGCCCATCTGAGCACCTACCTGTACTCAGACCCATAGACAGATGTCCCCAGAGGTAAAAAGGAAAGAACAGGCCCCTAGGCACTAATCATATCCATTGCTTTGGTTTCCAGGCATCTCTCCACAGAGGCCTGGATTTCAATACCAGCATATGGCTGTTTCTTGACTCACCCATCAGAAAACATCTCATCTACACATGGGAAACTTGCACGTTGGAACTGTTTCAAAGCCTCTGTTTAGTAGAACCCTTCAGGGCCCCAGTGCTACCGCTTAATTTCAAGGTCTCCATAGACACAAAAGCACATTAGGACCCATCCATAGGAGAGTCCATTTCAACTCAGCCTCCTCGGTTGATCCCCCAGATCCAGCAGATCTAACCTGTCTTGTTTCTAGGAGACAATTGGAATGCGAGTTGGGCTACCCAGCCATGCATCCTTAGAACCCTGCTCAGAATCATTGGCCTGGAGCCAAACAACAGGTCTCAATTGTCCTGCAGAAGACACTTTGCAGTTTGGAGCTTCTCACAAATCCCATCGTGGGAAAACTCCATGGCCTCGTGATGCCTCCCCTTCGTGAAGGGGCCATCAGGGACAGAAACACCAACTTGAGCGATCGTCTGATCCTCGCCCTGACTTCAGATGCACGAGATCTCGATTCAGGTCTGTAGATTGTGCCATCGCTGATACAAAATCCAGAGACAAAAACCTGAGCAAGCGCCTCAGACTCGCACTTTCTTTATATCCTGAAGAGTTCTTCTCATGTTTTGTTGATCGTGCCTGCCATACCTACGTCCCCAAACCTAAGCTGAGATTGTGTTTTCAGACTTCTGTCCTCAATGTCCAGGGCCACACACCCTCCAGGCTGGGGCCCCTGGAGCCACACATTAGGACGGTACCTACCAATCCATGGGAATTCTGCCCATTCTATTGTCCAAAATCGTACAAATTAGGAGAAACCTCCAAATTCCCTGAGGCCATCCCAATCGTGTAGTTCGCCCGGAACAAACAAGGGCTGTCTGACACCAGCTGATAATCTACCTCCACTCATACCATAAATGGATGTCCCCAGAGGAGAAGATTGAACCAGACAGGACCCTAGGCCATAATAGGATCCATTGCCTTGGTTTACAGGCATGTCTCCTCAAAAGCCTGATTCCAATACGAGCATACGGGTTTTGCTGAGGCACCCAGCAGAACTCATCTCGTCTCCACAAGGAAACCTGTGCATGGGAGCCATGTCCAAAGCATAGGAGAGTACTTCAGGGTCCCGGTGCCACCGCCCCATTCCAAGGCCCTCATGGACACAAAAACACATTAGGACCCATCCTCAGGGGAGTCCATTTCAACTCAGCCACCCCGGTCGCTCCCGCAGAGCCATCAGATCAAAACTGTCTTGTTGCTAGGAGACAATTCGAATGCGAGGCGGGCTTCCCAAGCATCCATCCTCGAACGGTGCTCTGGAGTTATTCCATATGGGATGTCCTGGAGCTGTCCAACAGGTCTCAATTTTCCCGCAGGAGGAATCCTTGAAGGGGACATCCCACAACTCCCAACCTGGGAATACTTCAGTGGCCTCGAGATTCCGCTCCCTTCATGAAGCGGCCGTCATGCACGGAAACTCCGACCAGAGCCAACGTCTGATCCTCGCCCTGACTTCAGATGCATGAGTATTGGTTCAGATCTGCAGGGAGTACCTGCCGTGCCCTCGGCCTGAAACCCAAGTCTAGCTTGTCTTCTCAGACTTCCGTCCTCACCCTCCTGCCCCCGAATCCCTCAAGTTTGGCAATTCCGGACCCAAAATGCAGCACTCTGCCTGCCCTCTAGAAAAAAATTATTGCCTCATGAGCTGCCCAGGCACCTTCAATGAGGATAAACCTCCACAGCACTCGACTTCACCCAAATTATATAGTCTAACCTGGGCACTAATGCACTGTCGGACACAACCTGAGCCCGGACCTCCTGACCAACACCCGGAAAGCAGACCACACACTGAGCACATAAGACCCGCCATGGCCTTAGGTCATCATCTCTTCCCTACCTCAGATTTCAGGCCTCAGAACCGAGACATTATCTCCAATCACTGCCCAGGGGTGAGTGTAATGCAGAAATCAGAACACCTCCTTACCCATGGTAAGAAACCTTGTGGTTGGCATGTCGTCCAACGTTCAGTGTAGGAGAAACCAGCATTCACCCTGAGGCCCCGCCCATTCTTGAGTGCGACAAGGGCATAAACACGCATTGTGACCCTCAGCATGAGTCCTGTCTTCTAGTAAGTCCTCTCAGTGACTGGACCATTAGATGTGATAATGGGCTTGATATGTCCCTAAGCCCCAATTTTTAACCAGATTTCTGATTGTCCAGTCACCCCCCCTCCAGGGCTCTACTCTGGAATCCCTCATTCGGTGGGACACCTGAGGTTAAAAAGAAAACAACATAAAAAAAATAAAAAACCGGACTTCTTCCATCCCACAGAGTGACCCCAAACGCTTTGGACTGGGCCAAACCACCAGGAAGTACTACTCGTCCATTTCCCATGAAGTCATCCAGAAATTTCACGACCATGAGTGACACGATATCCAGAGACAAAAACTTGAGCAAGAGCCTCACACTCGCCCTTTTCTCAAATCCCGAAATGTTCTCCTCATGGTCTGTAGATAAGTCCTGCCATACCTATGACCTGAAACATAAGCCAAGTTTGTGTTTTCAGACAACTGTCCAAACAGCCCTGGCCTACACAACCTACAGGCTCAGGCCCCTGAGGCAAACCTGAGGACTGTACTTGCCCTCTCCAAGGGAATTGTGTGTGCCTATTCCAATGGCCACATCCCTTCTAATAGGATAAACCTCCAAAGTCCCTGATCCATCTCATTAGTGGTGGCTTCCCAGGTAAAACAGGGGCAATCTGAGCCCATCTGAGCACCTACCTGTACTCAGACCCATAGACAGATGTCCCCAGAGGTAAAAAGGAAAGAACAGGCCCCTAGGCACTAATCATATCCATTGCTTTGGTTTCCAGGCATCTCTCCACAGAGGCCTGGATTTCAATACCAGCATATGGCTGTTTCTTGACTCACCCATCAGAAAACATCTCATCTACACATGGGAAACTTGCACGTTGGAACTGTGTCAAAGCCTCTGTTTAGTAGAACCCTTCAGGGCCCCAGTGCTACCGCTTAATTTCAAGGTCTCCATAGACACAAAAGCACATTAGGACCCATCCATAGGAGAGTCCATTTCAACTCAGCCTCCTCGGTTGATCCCCCAGATCCAGCAGATCTAACCTGTCTTGTTTCTAGGAGACAATTGGAATGCGAGTTGGGCTACCCAGCCATGCATCCTTAGAACCCTGCTCAGAATCATTGGCCTGGAGCCAAACAACAGGTCTCAATTGTCCTGCAGAAGACACTTTGCAGTTTGGAGCTTCTCACAAATCCCATCGTGGGAAAACTCCATGGCCTCGTGATGCCTCCCCTTCGTGAAGGGGCCATCAGGGACAGAAACACCAACTTGAGCGATCGTCTGATCCTCGCCCTGACTTCAGATGCACGAGATCTCGATTCAGGTCTGTAGATTGTGCCATCGCTGATACAAAATCCAGAGACAAAAACCTGAGCAAGCGCCTCAGACTCGCACTTTCTTTATATCCTGAAGAGTTCTTCTCATGTTTTGTTGATCGTGCCTGCCATACCTACGTCCCCAAACCTAAGCTGAGATTGTGTTTTCAGACTTCTGTCCTCAATGTCCAGGGCCACACACCCTCCAGGCTGGGGCCCCTGGAGCCACACATTAGGACGGTACCTACCAATCCATGGGAATTCTGCCCATTCCATTGTCCAAAATCGTACAAATTAGGAGAAACCTCCAAAGTCCCTGAGGCCATCCCAATCGTGTAGGTCGCCCGGAACAAACAAGGGCTGTCTGACACCAGCTGATAATCTACCTCCACTCATACCATAAATGGATGTCCCCAGAGGAGAAGATTGAACCAGACAGGACCCTAGGCCATAATAGGATCCATTGCCTTGGTTTACAGGCATGTCTCCTCAAAAGCCTGATTCCAATACGAGCATACGGGTTTTGCTGAGGCACCCAGCAGAACTCATCTCGTCTCCACAAGGAAACCTGTGCATGGGAGCCATGTCCAAAGCATAGGAGAGTACTTCAGGGTCCCGGTGCCACCGCCCCATTCCAAGGCCCTCATGGACACAAAAACACATTAGGACCCATCCTCAGGGGAGTCCATTTCAACTCAGCCACCCCGGTCGCTCCCGCAGAGCCATCAGATCAAAACTGTCTTGTTGCTAGGAGACAATTCGAATGCGAGGCGGGCTTCCCAAGCATCCATCCTCGAACGGTGCTCTGGAGTTATTCCATATGGGATGTCCTGGAGCTGTCCAACAGGTCTCAATTTTCCCGCAGGAGGAATCCTTGAAGGGGACATCCCACAACTCCCAACCTGGGAATACTTCAGTGGCCTCGAGATTCCGCTCCCTTCATGAAGCGGCCGTCATGCACGGAAACTCCGACCAGAGCCAACGTCTGATCCTCGCCCTGACTTCAGATGCATGAGTATTGGTTCAGATCTGCAGGGAGTACCTGCCGTGCCCTCGGCCTGAAACCCAAGTCTAGCTTGTCTTCTCAGACTTCCGTCCTCACACTCCTGCCCCCGAAGCCCTCAAGTTTGGCAATTCCGGACCCAAAATGCAGCACTCTGCCTGCCCTCTAGAAAAAAATTATTGCCTCATGAGCTGCCCAGGCACCTTCAATGAGGATAAACCTCCACAGCACTCGACTTCACCCAAATTATATAGTCTAACCTGGGCACTAATGCACTGTCGGACACAACCTGAGCCCGGACCTCCTGACCAACACCCGGAAAGCAGACCACACACTGAGCACATAAGACCCGCCATGGCCTTAGGTCATCATCTCTTCCCTACCTCAGATTTCAGGCCTCAGAACCGAGACATTATCTCCAATCACTGCCCAGGGGTGAGTGTAATGCAGAAATCAGAACACCTCCTTACCCATGGTAAGAAACCTTGTGGTTGGCATGTCGTCCAACGTTCAGTGTAGGAGAAACCAGCATTCACCCTGAGGCCCCGCCCATTCTTGAGTGCGACAAGGGCATAAACACGCATTGTGACCCTCAGCATGAGTCCTGTCTTCTAGTAAGTCCTCTCAGTGACTGGACCATTAGATGTGATAATGGGCTTGATATGTCCCTAAGCCCCAATTTTTAACCAGATTTCTGATTGTCCAGTCACCCCCCCTCCAGGGCTCTACTCTGGAATCCCTCATTCGGTGGGACACCTGAGGTTAAAAAGAAAACAACATAAAAAAAATAAAAAACCGGACTTCTTCCATCCCACAGAGTGACCCCAAACGCTTTGGACTGGGCCAAACCACCAGGAAGTACTACTCGTCCATTTCCCATGAAGTCATCCAGAAATTTCACGACCATGAGTGACACGATATCCAGAGACAAAAACTTGAGCAAGAGCCTCACACTCGCCCTTTTCTCAAATCCCGAAATGTTCTCCTCATGGTCTGTAGATAAGTCCTGCCATACCTATGACCTGAAACATAAGCCAAGTTTGTGTTTTCAGACAACTGTCCAAACAGCCCTGGCCTACACAACCTACAGGCTCAGGCCCCTGAGGCAAACCTGAGGACTGTACTTGCCCTCTCCAAGGGAATTGTGTGTGCCTATTCCAATGGCCACATCCCTTCTAATAGGATAAACCTCCAAAGTCCCTGATCCATCTCATTAGTGGTGGCTTCCCAGGTAAAACAGGGGCAATCTGAGCCCATCTGAGCACCTACCTGTACTCAGACCCATAGACAGATGTCCCCAGAGGTAAAAAGGAAAGAACAGGCCCCTAGGCACTAATCATATCCATTGCTTTGGTTTCCAGGCATCTCTCCACAGAGGCCTGGATTTCAATACCAGCATATGGCTGTTTCTTGACTCACCCATCAGAAAACATCTCATCTACACATGGGAAACTTGCACGTTGGAACTGTTTCAAAGCCTCTGTTTAGTAGAACCCTTCAGGGCCCCAGTGCTACCGCTTAATTTCAAGGTCTCCATAGACACAAAAGCACATTAGGACCCATCCATAGGAGAGTCCATTTCAACTCAGCCTCCTCGGTTGATCCCCCAGATCCAGCAGATCTAACCTGTCTTGTTTCTAGGAGACAATTGGAATGCGAGTTGGGCTACCCAGCCATGCATCCTTAGAACCCTGCTCAGAATCATTGGCCTGGAGCCAAACAACAGGTCTCAATTGTCCTGCAGAAGACACTTTGCAGTTTGGAGCTTCTCACAAATCCCATCGTGGGAAAACTCCATGGCCTCGTGATGCCTCCCCTTCGTGAAGGGGCCATCAGGGACAGAAACACCAACTTGAGCGATCGTCTGATCCTCGCCCTGACTTCAGATGCACGAGATCTCGATTCAGGTCTGTAGATTGTGCCATCGCTGATACAAAATCCAGAGACAAAAACCTGAGCAAGCGCCTCAGACTCGCACTTTCTTTATATCCTGAAGAGTTCTTCTCATGTTTTGTTGATCGTGCCTGCCATACCTACGTCCCCAAACCTAAGCTGAGATTGTGTTTTCAGACTTCTGTCCTCAATGTCCAGGGCCACACACCCTCCAGGCTGGGGCCCCTGGAGCCACACATTAGGACGGTACCTACCAATCCATGGGAATTCTGCCCATTCCATTGTCCAAAATCGTACAAATTAGGAGAAACCTCCAAAGTCCCTGAGGCCATCCCAATCGTGTAGGTCGCCCGGAACAAACAAGGGCTGTCTGACACCAGCTGATAATCTACCTCCACTCATACCATAAATGGATGTCCCCAGAGGAGAAGATTGAACCAGACAGGACCCTAGGCCATAATAGGATCCATTGCCTTGGTTTACAGGCATGTCTCCTCAAAAGCCTGATTCCAATACGAGCATACGGGTTTTGCTGAGGCACCCAGCAGAACTCATCTCGTCTCTACAAGGAAATCTGTGCATGGGAGCCATGTCCAAAGCATAGGAGAGTACTTCAGGGTCCCGGTGCCACCGCCCCATTCCAAGGCCCTCATGGACACAAAAACACATTAGGACCCATCCTCAGGGGAGTCCATTTCAACTCAGCCACCCCGGTCGCTCCCGCAGAGCCATCAGATCAAAACTGTCTTGTTGCTAGGAGACAATTCGAATGCGAGGCGGGCTTCCCAAGCATCCATCCTCGAACGGTGCTCTGGAGTTATTCCATATGGGATGTCCTGGAGCTGTCCAACAGGTCTCAATTTTCCCGCAGGAGGAATCCTTGAAGGGGACATCCCACAACTCCCAACCTGGGAATACTTCAGTGGCCTCGAGATTCCGCTCCCTTCATGAAGCGGCCGTCATGCACGGAAACTCCGACCAGAGCCAACGTCTGATCCTCGCCCTGACTTCAGATGCATGAGTATTGGTTCAGATCTGCAGGGAGTACCTGCCGTGCCCTCGGCCTGAAACCCAAGTCTAGCTTGTCTTCTCAGACTTCCGTCCTCACACTCCTGCCCCCGAAGCCCTCAAGTTTGGCAATTCCGGACCCAAAATGCAGCACTCTGCCTGCCCTCTAGAAAAAAATTATTGCCTCATGAGCTGCCCAGGCACCTTCAATGAGGATAAACCTCCACAGCACTCGACTTCACCCAAATTATATAGTCTAACCTGGGCACTAATGCACTGTCGGACACAACCTGAGCCCGGACCTCCTGACCAACACCCGGAAAGCAGACCACACACTGAGCACATAAGACCCGCCATGGCCTTAGGTCATCATCTCTTCCCTACCTCAGATTTCAGGCCTCAGAACCGAGACATTATCTCCAATCACTGCCCAGGGGTGAGTGTAATGCAGAAATCAGAACACCTCCTTACCCATGGTAAGAAACCTTGTGGTTGGCATGTCGTCCAACGTTCAGTGTAGGAGAAACCAGCATTCACCCTGAGGCCCCGCCCATTCTTGAGTGCGACAAGGGCATAAACACGCATTGTGACCCTCAGCATGAGTCCTGTCTTCTAGTAAGTCCTCTCAGTGACTGGACCATTAGATGTGATAATGGGCTTGATATGTCCCTAAGCCCCAATTTTTAACCAGATTTCTGATTGTCCAGTCACCCCCCCTCCAGGGCTCTACTCTGGAATCCCTCATTCGGTGGGACACCTGAGGTTAAAAAGAAAACAACATAAAAAAAATAAAAAACCGGACTTCTTCCATCCCACAGAGTGACCCCAAACGCTTTGGACTGGGCCAAACCACCAGGAAGTACTACTCGTCCATTTCCCATGAAGTCATCCAGAAATTTCACGACCATGAGTGACACGATATCCAGAGACAAAAACTTGAGCAAGAGCCTCACACTCGCCCTTTTCTCAAATCCCGAAATGTTCTCCTCATGGTCTGTAGATAAGTCCTGCCATACCTATGACCTGAAACATAAGCCAAGTTTGTGTTTTCAGACAACTGTCCAAACAGCCCTGGCCTACACAACCTACAGGCTCAGGCCCCTGAGGCAAACCTGAGGACTGTACTTGCCCTCTCCAAGGGAATTGTGTGTGCCTATTCCAATGGCCACATCCCTTCTAATAGGATAAACCTCCAAAGTCCCTGATCCATCTCATTAGTGGTGGCTTCCCAGGTAAAACAGGGGCAATCTGAGCCCATCTGAGCACCTACCTGTACTCAGACCCATAGACAGATGTCCCCAGAGGTAAAAAGGAAAGAACAGGCCCCTAGGCACTAATCATATCCATTGCTTTGGTTTCCAGGCATCTCTCCACAGAGGCCTGGATTTCAATACCAGCATATGGCTGTTTCTTGACTCACCCATCAGAAAACATCTCATCTACACATGGGAAACTTGCACGTTGGAACTGTGTCAAAGCCTCTGTTTAGTAGAACCCTTCAGGGCCCCAGTGCTACCGCTTAATTTCAAGGTCTCCATAGACACAAAAGCACATTAGGACCCATCCATAGGAGAGTCCATTTCAACTCAGCCTCCTCGGTTGATCCCCCAGATCCAGCAGATCTAACCTGTCTTGTTTCTAGGAGACAATTGGAATGCGAGTTGGGCTACCCAGCCATGCATCCTTAGAACCCTGCTCAGAATCATTGGCCTGGAGCCAAACAACAGGTCTCAATTGTCCTGCAGAAGACACTTTGCAGTTTGGAGCTTCTCACAAATCCCATCGTGGGAAAACTCCATGGCCTCATGATGCCTCCCCTTCGTGAAGGGGCCATCAGGGACAGAAACACCAACTTGAGCGATCGTCTGATCCTCGCCCTGACTTCAGATGCACGAGATCTCGATTCAGGTCTGTAGATTGTGCCATCGCTGATACAAAATCCAGAGACAAAAACCTGAGCAAGCGCCTCAGACTCGCACTTTCTTTATATCCTGAAGAGTTCTTCTCATGTTTTGTTGATCGTGCCTGCCATACCTACGTCCCCAAACCTAAGCTGAGATTGTGTTTTCAGACTTCTGTCCTCAATGTCCAGGGCCACACACCCTCCAGGCTGGGGCCCCTGGAGCCACACATTAGGACGGTACCTACCAATCCATGGGAATTCTGCCCATTCCATTGTCCAAAATCGTACAAATTAGGAGAAACCTCCAAAGTCCCTGAGGCCATCCCAATCGTGTAGGTCGCCCGGAACAAACAAGGGCTGTCTGACACCAGCTGATAATCTACCTCCACTCATACCATAAATGGATGTCCCCAGAGGAGAAGATTGAACCAGACAGGACCCTAGGCCATAATAGGATCCATTGCCTTGGTTTACAGGCATGTCTCCTCAAAAGCCTGATTCCAATACGAGCATACGGGTTTTGCTGAGGCACCCAGCAGAACTCATCTCGTCTCCACAAGGAAACCTGTGCATGGGAGCCATGTCCAAAGCATAGGAGAGTACTTCAGGGTCCCGGTGCCACCGCCCCATTCCAAGGCCCTCATGGACACAAAAACACATTAGGACCCATCCTCAGGGGAGTCCATTTCAACTCAGCCACCCCGGTCGCTCCCGCAGAGCCATCAGATCAAAACTGTCTTGTTGCTAGGAGACAATTCGAATGCGAGGCGGGCTTCCCAAGCATCCATCCTCGAACGGTGCTCTGGAGTTATTCCATATGGGATGTCCTGGAGCTGTCCAACAGGTCTCAATTTTCCCGCAGGAGGAATCCTTGAAGGGGACATCCCACAACTCCCAACCTGGGAATACTTCAGTGGCCTCGAGATTCCGCTCCCTTCATGAAGCGGCCGTCATGCACGGAAACTCCGACCAGAGCCAACGTCTGATCCTCGCCCTGACTTCAGATGCATGAGTATTGGTTCAGATCTGCAGGGAGTACCTGCCGTGCCCTCGGCCTGAAACCCAAGTCTAGCTTGTCTTCTCAGACTTCCGTCCTCACACTCCTGCCCCCGAAGCCCTCAAGTTTGGCAATTCCGGACCCAAAATGCAGCACTCTGCCTGCCCTCTAGAAAAAAATTATTGCCTCATGAGCTGCCCAGGCACCTTCAATGAGGATAAACCTCCACAGCACTCGACTTCACCCAAATTATATAGTCTAACCTGGGCACTAATGCACTGTCGGACACAACCTGAGCCCGGACCTCCTGACCAACACCCGGAAAGCAGACCACACACTGAGCACATAAGACCCGCCATGGCCTTAGGTCATCATCTCTTCCCTACCTCAGATTTCAGGCCTCAGAACCGAGACATTATCTCCAATCACTGCCCAGGGGTGAGTGTAATGCAGAAATCAGAACACCTCCTTACCCATGGTAAGAAACCTTGTGGTTGGCATGTCGTCCAACGTTCAGTGTAGGAGAAACCAGCATTCACCCTGAGGCCCCGCCCATTCTTGAGTGCGACAAGGGCATAAACACGCATTGTGACCCTCAGCATGAGTCCTGTCTTCTAGTAAGTCCTCTCAGTGACTGGACCATTAGATGTGATAATGGGCTTGATATGTCCCTAAGCCCCAATTTTTAACCAGATTTCTGATTGTCCAGTCACCCCCCCTCCAGGGCTCTACTCTGGAATCCCTCATTCGGTGGGACACCTGAGGTTAAAAAGAAAACAACATAAAAAAAATAAAAAACCGGACTTCTTCCATCCCACAGAGTGACCCCAAACGCTTTGGACTGGGCCAAACCACCAGGAAGTACTACTCGTCCATTTCCCATGAAGTCATCCAGAAATTTCACGACCATGAGTGACACGATATCCAGAGACAAAAACTTGAGCAAGAGCCTCACACTCGCCCTTTTCTCAAATCCCGAAATGTTCTCCTCATGGTCTGTAGATAAGTCCTGCCATACCTATGACCTGAAACATAAGCCAAGTTTGTGTTTTCAGACAACTGTCCAAACAGCCCTGGCCTACACAACCTACAGGCTCAGGCCCCTGAGGCAAACCTGAGGACTGTACTTGCCCTCTCCAAGGGAATTGTGTGTGCCTATTCCAATGGCCACATCCCTTCTAATAGGATAAACCTCCAAAGTCCCTGATCCATCTCATTAGTGGTGGCTTCCCAGGTAAAACAGGGGCAATCTGAGCCCATCTGAGCACCTACCTGTACTCAGACCCATAGACAGATGTCCCCAGAGGTAAAAAGGAAAGAACAGGCCCCTAGGCACTAATCATATCCATTGCTTTGGTTTCCAGGCATCTCTCCACAGAGGCCTGGATTTCAATACCAGCATATGGCTGTTTCTTGACTCACCCATCAGAAAACATCTCATCTACACATGGGAAACTTGCACGTTGGAACTGTGTCAAAGCCTCTGTTTAGTAGAACCCTTCAGGGCCCCAGTGCTACCGCTTAATTTCAAGGTCTCCATAGACACAAAAGCACATTAGGACCCATCCATAGGAGAGTCCATTTCAACTCAGCCTCCAAGGTTGATCCCCCAGATCCAGCAGATCTAACCTGTCTTGTTCTTAGGAGACAATTGGAATGCGAGTTGGGCTACCCAGCCATGCATCCTTAGAACCCTGCTCAGAATCATTGGCCTGGAGCCAAACAACAGGTCTCAATTGTCCTGCAGAAGACACTTTGCAGTTTGGAGCTTCTCACAAATCCCATCGTGGGAAAACTCCATGGCCTCGTGATGCCTCCCCTTCGTGAAGGGGCCATCAGGGACAGAAACACCAACTTGAGCGATCGTCTGATCCTCGCCCTGACTTCAGATGCACGAGATCTCGATTCAGGTCTGTAGATTGTGCCATCGCTGATACAAAATCCAGAGACAAAAACCTGAGCAAGCGCCTCAGACTCGCACTTTCTTTATATCCTGAAGAGTTCTTCTCATGTTTTGTTGATCGTGCCTGCCATACCTACGTCCCCAAACCTAAGCTGAGATTGTGTTTTCAGACTTCTGTCCTCAATGTCCAGGGCCACACACCCTCCAGGCTGGGGCCCCTGGAGCCACACATTAGGACGGTACCTACCAATCCATGGGAATTCTGCCCATTCCATTGTCCAAAATCGTACAAATTAGGAGAAACCTCCAAAGTCCCTCAGGCCATCCCAATCGTGTAGGTCGCCCGGAACAAACAAGGGCTGTCTGACACCAGCTGATAATCTACCTCCACTCATACCATAAATGGATGTCCCCAGAGGAGAAGATTGAACCAGACAGGACCCTAGGCCATAATAGGATCCATTGCCTTGGTTTACAGGCATGTCTCCTCAAAAGCCTGATTCCAATACGAGCATACGGGTTTTGCTGAGGCACCCAGCAGAACTCATCTCGTCTCCACAAGGAAATCTGTGCATGGGAGCCATGTCCAAAGCATAGGAGAGTACTTCAGGGTCCCGGTGCCACCGCCCCATTCCAAGGCCCTCATGGACACAAAAACACATTAGGACCCATCCTCAGGGGAGTCCATTTCAACTCAGCCACCCCGGTCGCTCCCGCAGAGCCATCAGATCAAAACTGTCTTGTTGCTAGGAGACAATTCGAATGCGAGGCGGGCTTCCCAAGCATCCATCCTCGAACGGTGCTCTGGAGTTATTCCATATGGGATGTCCTGGAGCTGTCCAACAGGTCTCAATTTTCCCGCAGGAGGAATCCTTGAAGGGGACATCCCACAACTCCCAACCTGGGAATACTTCAGTGGCCTCGAGATTCCGCTCCCTTCATGAAGCGGCCGTCATGCACGGAAACTCCGACCAGAGCCAACGTCTGATCCTCGCCCTGACTTCAGATGCATGAGTATTGGTTCAGATCTGCAGGGAGTACCTGCCGTGCCCTCGGCCTGAAACCCAAGTCTAGCTTGTCTTCTCAGACTTCCGTCCTCACACTCCTGCCCCCGAAGCCCTCAAGTTTGGCAATTCCGGACCCAAAATGCAGCACTCTGCCTGCCCTCTAGAAAAAAATTATTGCCTCATGAGCTGCCCAGGCACCTTCAATGAGGATAAACCTCCACAGCACTCGACTTCACCCAAATTATATAGTCTAACCTGGGCACTAATGCACTGTCGGACACAACCTGAGCCCGGACCTCCTGACCAACACCCGGAAAGCAGACCACACACTGAGCACATAAGACCCGCCATGGCCTTAGGTCATCATCTCTTCCCTACCTCAGATTTCAGGCCTCAGAACCGATACCTTATCTCCAATCACTGCCCAGGGGTGAGTGTAATGCAGAAATCAGAACACCTCCTTACCCATGGTAAGAAACCTTGTGGTTGGCATGTCGTCCAACGTTCAGTGTAGGAGAAACCAGCATTCACCCTGAGGCCCCGCCCATTCTTGAGTGCGACAAGGGCATAAACACGCATTGTGACCCTCAGCATGAGTCCTGTCTTCTAGTAAGTCCTCTCAGTGACTGGACCATTAGATGTGATAATGGGCTTGATATGTCCCTAAGCCCCAATTTTTAACCAGATTTCTGATTGTCCAGTCACCCCCCCTCCAGGGCTCTACTCTGGAATCCCTCATTCGGTGGGACACCTGAGGTTAAAAAGAAAACAACATAAAAAAAATAAAAAACCGGACTTCTTCCATCCCACAGAGTGACCCCAAACGCTTTGGACTGGGCCAAACCACCAGGAAGTACTACTCGTCCATTTCCCATGAAGTCATCCAGAAATTTCACGACCATGAGTGACACGATATCCAGAGACAAAAACTTGAGCAAGAGCCTCACACTCGCCCTTTTCTCAAATCCCGAAATGTTCTCCTCATGGTCTGTAGATAAGTCCTGCCATACCTATGACCTGAAACATAAGCCAAGTTTGTGTTTTCAGACAACTGTCCAAACAGCCCTGGCCTACACAACCTACAGGCTCAGGCCCCTGAGGCAAACCTGAGGACTGTACTTGCCCTCTCCAAGGGAATTGTGTGTGCCTATTCCAATGGCCACATCCCTTCTAATAGGATAAACCTCCAAAGTCCCTGATCCATCTCATTAGTGGTGGCTTCCCAGGTAAAACAGGGGCAATCTGAGCCCATCTGAGCACCTACCTGTACTCAGACCCATAGACAGATGTCCCCAGAGGTAAAAAGGAAAGAACAGGCCCCTAGGCACTAATCATATCCATTGCTTTGGTTTCCAGGCATCTCTCCACAGAGGCCTGGATTTCAATACCAGCATATGGCTGTTTCTTGACTCACCCATCAGAAAACATCTCATCTACACATGGGAAACTTGCACGTTGGAACTGTGTCAAAGCCTCTGTTTAGTAGAACCCTTCAGGGCCCCAGTGCTACCGCTTAATTTCAAGGTCTCCATAGACACAAAAGCACATTAGGACCCATCCATAGGAGAGTCCATTTCAACTCAGCCTCCTCGGTTGATCCCCCAGATCCAGCAGATCTAACCTGTCTTGTTTCTAGGAGACAATTGGAATGCGAGTTGGGCTACCCAGCCATGCATCCTTAGAACCCGGCTCAGAATCATTGGTCTGGAGCCAAACAACAGGTCTCAATTGTCCTGCAGAAGACACTTTGCAGTTTGGAGCTTCTCACAAATCCCATCGTGGGAAAACTCCATGGCCTCGTGATGCCTCCCCTTCGTGAAGGGGCCATCAGGGACAGAAACACCAACTTGAGCGATCGTCTGATCCTCGCCCTGACTTCAGATGCACGAGATCTCGATTCAGGTCTGTAGATTGTGCCATCGCTGATACAAAATCCAGAGACAAAAACCTGAGCAAGCGCCTCAGACTCGCACTTTCTTTATATCCTGAAGAGTTCTTCTCATGTTTTGTTGATCGTGCGTGCCATACCTACGTCCCCAAACCTAAGCTGAGATTGTGTTTTCAGACTTCTGTCCTCAATGTCCAGGGCCACACACCCTCCAGGCTGGGGCCCCTGGAGCCACACATTAGGATGGTAACTACCAATCCATGGGAATTCTGCCCATTCCATTGTCCAAAATCGTACAAATTAGGAGAAACCTCCAAATTCCCTGAGGCCATCCCAATCGTGTAGGTCGCCCGGAACAAACAAGGGCTGTCTGACACCAGCTGATAATCTACCTCCACTCATACCATAAATGGATGTCCCCAGAGTAGAAGATTGAACCAGACAGGACCCTAGGCCATAATAGGATCCATTGCCTTGGTTTACAGGCATGTCTCCTCAAAAGCCTGATTCCAATACGAGCATACGGGTTTTGCTGAGGCACCCAGCAGAACTCATCTCGTCTCCACAAGGAAATCTGTGCATGGGAGCCATGTCCAAAGCATAGGAGAGTACTTCAGGGTCCCGGTGCCACCGCTTCATTCCAAGGCCCTCATGGACACAAAAACACATTAGGACCCATCCTCAGGGGAGTCCATTTCAACTCAGCCACCCCGGTCGCTCCCGCAGAGCCATCAGATCAAAACTGTCTTGTTGCTAGGAGACAATTCGAATGCGAGGCGGGCTTCCCAAGCATCCATCCTCGAACGGTGCTCTGGAGTTATTCCATATGGGATGTCCTGGAGCTGTCCAACAGGTCTCAATTTTCCCGCAGAAGGAATCCTTGAAGGGGACATCCCACAACTCCCAACCTGGGAATACTTCAGTGGCCTCGAGATTCCGCTCCCTTCATGAAGCGGCCGTCATGCACGGAAACTCCGACCAGAGCCAACGTCTGATCCTCGCCCTGACTTCAGATGCATGAGTATTGGTTCAGATCTGCAGGGAGTACCTGCCGTGCCCTCGGCCTGAAACCCAAGTCTAGCTTGTCTTCTCAGACTTCCGTCCTCACACTCCTGCCCCCGAAGCCCTCAAGTTTGGCAATTCCGGACCCAAAATGCAGCACTCTGCCTGCCCTCTAGAAAAAAATTATTGCCTCATGAGCTGCCCAGGCACCTTCAATGAGGATAAACCTCCACAGCACTCGACTTCACCCAAATTATATAGTCTAACCTGGGCACTAATGCACTGTCGGACACAACCTGAGCCCGGACCTCCTGACCAACACCCGGAAAGCAGACCACACACTGAGCACATAAGACCCGCCATGGCCTTAGGTCATCATCTCTTCCCTACCTCAGATTTCAGGCCTCAGAACCGAGACATTATCTCCAATCACTGCCCTGGGGTGAGTGTAATGCAGAAATCAGAACACCTCCTTACCCATGGTAAGAAACCTTGTGGTTGGCACGTCGTCCAATGTTCAGTGTAGGAGAAACCAGCATTCACCCTGAGGCCCCGCCAATTCTTGAGTGCGACAAGGGCATAAACATGCATTGTGACCCTCAGCATGAGTCCTGTCCTCTAGTAAGTCCTCTCAGTGACTGGACCATTAGATGTCATAATGGGCTTGATATGTTTTTAGGCCCCAATTTTTAACCAGATTTCTGATTGTCCAGTCACCCCCACCCCAGGGCTCTACTCTGGAGTCCCTCATTTGGTGCGACACCTGAGGTTAAAAAGAAAACAACATCAAAAAAAAAAAAAAAAAAACGGACTTCTTCCATCCCACAGTGTGACCCCAAACGCTTTGTCGGACCAAACCAACAGGGAGTAAGACTCGTCCATTTCCCATGAAGTCACCCAGAAATTTCACGACCATGAGTGACACGATATCCAGAGACAAAAACTTGAGCAAGAGCTTCACACTCGCCCTTTTTTCAAATCCCAAAAAGTTTTCCTCATGGTCTGTAGATAAGTCCTGCCATCCCTATGACCTGAAACATAAGCCAAGTTTGTGTTTTCAGACAACTGTCCAAACAGTCCTGGCCTACTCAACCTACAGGCTCAGGCCCCTGGAGCCAAACCTGAGGACTGTACTTGCCCTCTCCAAGGGAATTGTGTGTGCCCATTCCAATGGCTACATCCCTTCTAATAGGATAAACCTCCAAAGTCCCTGATCCATCTCATTAGTGGTGGCTTCCCAGGTAAAACAGGGGCAATCTGAGCCCATCTGAGCACCTACCTGTACTCAGACCCATAGACAGATGTCCCCAGAGGTTAAAAGGAAAGAACAGGCCCCTAGGCACTAATCATATCCATTGCTTTTGTCTCCAGGCATCTCTCCTCAGAGGCCTGGATTTCAAAACCATCATATGGCTGTTTCTTGACTCACCCATCAGAAAATATCTCATCTACACATGGGAAACTTGCACGTTGGATCTTTTTTAAAGGCTCTGTTTAGGAGAACCCTTCAGAGCCCCAGTGCCACCGCTTCATTCCAAGGTCTCCAAAGACACAAAAGCACAATAGGACCCATCTACAGGAGAGTCCATTTCAACTCAGCTTCCTCGGTTTCTTCCCTAGATCCAGCAGAACTAACCTGTCTAGTTGCTAGGAGACAATTGGAATGCGAGGTGGGCTACCCAGCCATCCATCCTTAGAACCCTGCTCAGAATCATTAGTCTGGAGCCAACAACAGGTCTCAATTGTCCTGCAGAAGACACTTTGCAGTTTGGACCTTCTCACAATTCCCATTGTGGGGAAACCGCCATGGCCTCGTGATCCCCCCCTTCATGAGGGCGCTATCAGGGTCAGAAACTCCAACCTGAGCGATCGTCTGATCCTCGCCATGACTTCAGATGCACGAGATCTCTATTCAGTTCTGTAGATTGTGCCTGCCATGTCCTCACCCAGAAACCTAAGCCTAGCTTGTGTTCTCAGACTTCTTTCCTCAGACTACTGACCCAGAAGCCCTCCAATTTGGCAATCCAGAACTACAAAGCAGCACTCTGCCTGCCCTCCAGAGAAACACATTGCCCTCTGGGGCTACCAAGTAACCCCAAGTGAGGATCAACCTGCACCTACCTTGGCTGTACCCCAAATACATAGGCTGACCAGGGCACTAATGCCCTTTCTGACACAGCCTGTGCCTAGAACTCCTGGCCCCACCAAGACAGCTGGCCGCACACTGAGCACATCGAGCCGCCATGGCCTTAGAACGTCATCTCTTTCCACCTCGGTTTTCAGGCTTCAGAACCTAGACCTTATCTCTATTCACTGCCTAGGTCTGAACGTAATGCAGAAATCAGAAATCCTTCCCCAGGGCAAGAAACCTTGTGGTTGGCATGTTGTGCAACGTTCAGTGTAGTTGAAACCAGTGTGGCCCATGAGGCCCCGCGCATGCTTGCTTTCCAAGCCCCCATACACCCAATCCTCACCAGTGTTTGAGTTTTTCGGTCACCCCACCCGTACCTGGGGCTCTCCTCTGGAATCCCTTTCTTGGAGAGACACATGAGCCAGAAAACACAACTCCACCCTTCCCACAAAATGACCCCAAACTCTTGTGAGCTGGGACAAATACCCAGAGAGGGATACTCGTCCATAGTCCCTGAGGCAACCCCTCCTATCCACGGCTATCCCGGACACAACATCCAGAGACAAAAGCCTGAAGGATCGCCTCCCACTCGCCCTTGTTTCAGAGGCCCAGGAGCTCCCTCTTGGGCTGTACATCCGGCCTGCCATACGCTAGGCGCCACGCATAAGCTGAGTTTGTGTTTTCAGACTTCTGTGCCCACAGCCTGGACCCACACAACCTCCAGGCTAGGGCCTCTGGAGCCACAGCGAAAGATTGTGCCTGCCCTCTCCAACGAAATTGTGCCCAATCCATTGACCACAACCCTACAGGTTAAGGAAAAGCTCCAAGGCCCCTGAGGTCATCAATAGTGTAGGCCACCCTGGACTAAGAGGGGCTCTCTGACACCAGCGGAGCATCTATATCCACTTAGACTCTCAGACAGTGTCCCCAGAGACAGAAGGTTGAAATGGACAGGCCTCCAGGCCCCCGCTTCATGAAGGTGCCATCATAGACACATACGCCAGCCTCAGCCAACATCTGATCCTCAGCCTGACTTCAGATGCAGGAGATTTTGATTCAGCCTCTGCAGAGTGGGCCTGCTCTGCCCTTGGCTCCAATCCTCACCCTAGCTTGTGTTTTCAGACTTCCGTCCTCACACTCCTGGCCCACAAACCCTCGCTACTGGGAATTCTGGGGCCACAATGAAGCACTCTGCCTGCCACCCAGGAGAAAAACATTGTCTATGGTGCTGCCCAGAAACCCCAAATGAGGATCAAACTGTTTGGCCCTCGGCAACACCCCAATTGCATAGGCTACCTTAAACACTAATGCTCTTTCGAAAATAGCCTGAGCCCAGACCTTCCAACAGACACCGAAACAGCTGGCTGCACACCCAGCACATTGGACCCGCCACTGCCTTAGTCCACCATCCATTCCCAACCTGGGTTTTCAGTCTTCGGATCCTAGACTTATCTCCAATCCCTGCACAGGGGGGAACCTGATGCACAAGTCAGAACCCCTCCTTCCCCATGGCAAGAAACCTTGCTGCTGGCAGTGAGTCCAACCTTCAGTGTAGAAAAAAACGGCATGGCCCATGAGGCCACGACCATGCGTGAGCGCCGCCTTGGGCACTAACACACATTGTAACCCTCAGCGTGAGTTCCTTATTCAAGTAACTCCTCTCAGTGACTGGACTAAGAGCCCGCATATGTGTCTTGCCATGCCCATAGGCACCCAGGACTAACTAGATGGTGTGTATTCCAGTTGAGGGATCCCATTGCTTTGCTCTAGAGTCCCTCTCTTGGGGGGTCCCTTGTGGAAGAAAACAGTACTCTTCCCTTCCCACAGAATGAACCAAAACACTTGGGAGCTTGGACAATCCCCCGAGAGGAAGGGTCTTCCTCAGCCCCTGAAGCAACCCCTATCCTGAACGGCCACTGTGAACGCAACACCCAGAGACAAAAGCCTGAGCAACTGCCTCCCACTTGCCCTCCTTTGATATCCAGAGGATCTCCCCTCACGGAGTGGTGATCAGGCCTGCCATTACCTTGGCCCCTAGCTGAACCAACTTTGCTTTTTCAGACATCTGTACCCACAGCCCTGGCAAACACAGCCTCTAGGCTGGGTCCTCTGGAGCATTACCACAGGACCGTGCCTGCTCTCTCCTGGGAAACTGTGTCCATTCCTTTGGCGTCACACCTCCAGAATATGAGAAACCTCAAGGCCCCCGAGGACATCCCACTACTGGGAGCCTCCCTGGACACACAGGGGCATTCTGACACAAGCTGAGCAGCTACCTCCAAGAAGGCATGCATACAGATGTCAACAGAGATAGAAGGTTGAGCCGGACATCCCTTAGGCCCTAATCTCAACTCTTGCTTTGGTTTCCAGGTGTCACTCCTCAGAGGCTTTGGTTCGAAGAACAGGATATGGGGCTTTCCTGAGGCACTGAACAGAACTCCTCTCGTCTCCACATGGGAAGCTTCCTTGTTGGAGCCGTGTCAAACAACTCAGGTTGGAGAATCCTGCAGAATCCCTGAGCCACTTCCACATTCCAAGGTCTCCCAGGCCACCAAGCCACAGTAGGACTCATCTTCAGGAGAGTCCATTTCAACTCTCCCCTCTGGGTAGCTCACCCAGGAGCCCACAGATTGAGCCAACCTTGTCCTGACTAAACAGTGGGAATATGAGGTGGCGTTCCCAGGCATCCATGATTAGACACCTGCTCTCGAGTCTTTCCGTATGGGGCCTCCTGGAACCATCCAAGAGGACTCGACAGTCGTGCAGAAGGAAACCTTGAGGTTTGGAGTAGTTCACAAATCCCATCGTAGGCAAACATCCCTGGCCTCATGAAAAACCCACACCCTTCAGGAAGAGGCCATGCTGGACAAAAACTCTAGCCTGAGGCACGTCTCATATTTGACATGACCTCAAAGCAGGAGATATCGATTCAGCCTCTGCAGTGTGGGCCTGCCATGCCCTCGGTCCCAAACCTCACGCTAGCTTGTGTTTTCAGACTTGCTTCCTCACACTCCTGGCAAACAAGCCCTCCGGACTATGAACTCCAGAACCACAACCCAGCCCAGTGTCTGCCCAATGGAAGAAAAACGTTTCCCTGTTGGGTTCTCCAGAAAACCCAGATGAGGATCAACCTGCTCGGGCCTCGACGGTCCCCGAAATGGATAGGCTGCTCTGGGCACTCATGCTCTGTCTGACACAGCCTGAAGCCAGATGTCCAGACAGACAAGGAGACAGCTGGCCGCATACCCAGCACTTCGGACACGCCATGGTCTTATGCCGTCAATTCTTCCTAACCTTAGTTTTCAGATATCTGAACCTAGACATTATAACAATTCTCCACACAACTGGGTATCGCAGGCACAAAACAGAACTCCTCCTTCCCCATGGTTGTAAAGCTTGCTCTTGGCATGGAATCACAACTTCAGGGTGGGAGAAACCTTTATGGCCCCTGATGCCACGCCCAAACTTGAGTGCTGCATGGGCACAAATTCACACTGTGACCCTCAGCATGAGCCCCATGTCAAAGAAAGGCCTGTCAGGGCCTGGACCAAGAGCCCACATATGGGGCTTGCAAAGCCCATATGCTCCCAATCCTCACCAGTGTTTGAGTTTACCAGTCGCCCAGCCCATACCAGGGGCTCTGCTCTGGAATCCCTTTCTTGGAGAGACACATGAGCCAGAAAGCACGACTCCACCCTTACCACAAAATGACCCCAAACTCTTGGGAGCTGGGAAAAATCCCCAAAGAGAGATACTCGTGCACAGTCCCTGAGGCCACCCCTCCTATCCACGGCTATCCCGGACACAACATCCAGAGACAAAAGCCTGAAGGAACGCCTCCCACTCGCCCTTGTTTAAGAGGCCCAGGAGCTCCCTCTCGGGCTGTACATGCGGCCTGCCATACGCTAGGCGCCACGCATAAGCTGAGTTTGTGTTTTCAGACTTCTGTGCCCACAGCCTGGACCCACACAACCTCCAGGCTAGGGCCTCTGGAGCCACAGCGAAAGATTGTGCCTGCCCTCTCCAAGGAAATTGTGCCCAATCCATTGACCACAACCCTACAGGTTAGGGAAAAGCTCCAAGGCCCCTGAGGTCATCAATAGTGTAGGCCACCCTGGACTAAGAGGGGCTCTCTGACACCAGCGGAGCATCTATATCCACTTAGACTCTCAGACAGTGTCCCCAGAGACAGAAGGTTGAAATGGACAGGCCCCCAGGCCCTAATCTGAACCTTAGATTTGGTTTTCATGTGTCCGTCCTCAGAGGACTGTTTTCGTAGACCAGCACACGGGGCTTTTCTGAGGCACCAAAGAAACCTCTCTCGTCTCCACATGGGGAGCTTACTTACTGGGGACGTATCAAACCCTTCAGGTAGGAGAGTTCCGCAGGGCCACTGAACAACCTGCACATTCCAAGGTCTCCATGGACACAAACGCAAATTACGACGCATCCTCAGGAGAGGCCATTTCAACGTAGCCCCCTGGGTAGCGTGCCCCAGAGGCAGCAGATCAAACATATCTTGTGGCTAATGGCCAATGGGAATGCGAGGCCTGCTGTTCAGGGATCCATCCTTCGAACCCTGCTCTCCACTACTTCCGTATCCTATGTACTGGAGCCATGCAACAGGACTCGAATGTCCCGCAGAAGGAAACCTTGTGGTTGGGGTAACCTCCAAACTCAGCGTGGGAAAACTTCTTTGGCCTCATGAGGCACCTGCTTCATGAAGGTGCCATCATGGACACATACTCCAGCCTCAGCCAACGTCTGATCCTCAGCCTGACTTCAGATGAAGGAGATTTTGATTCAGCCTCTGCAGAGTGGGCCTGCTCTGCCCTTGGCTCCAATCCTCACCCTAGCTTGTGTTTTCAGACTTCTGTCCTCACATTCCGGGCCCACTAACCCACCCTCCTGGGAATTCTGGGGCCACAATGAAGCACTCTGCCTGCCTCCCAGGAGAAAAATATTGTCTATGGTGCTGCCCAGAACCCCAAATGAGGACCAAAGAGCTTGGCCGTCGGCAACACCCCAATTGCATAGGCTACCTTAAACACTGATGCTCTGTCGCAAATAGCCTGAGCCCAGACCTTCCAACAGACACCGACACAGCTGGCTGCACACCTAGCACATTGGACCACAGGACCGTGCCTGCTCTCTCCTGGAAAACTGTGTCCATTCCTTTGGCGTCACACCTCCAGAATATGAGAAACCTCAAGGATATCCCACTACTGGGAGCCTCCCTGGAGACACAGGGGCATTCGGACACAAGCTGAGCAGCTACTTCCACCAAGGCATGCACACAGATGTCAGCAGAGATAGAAGGTTGAGCCGGACAGGCCCTTAGGCCCTAATCTCAACTCTTGCTTTGGTGTCCAGGTGTCACTCCTCAGAGGCTTTGGTTTGAAGAACAGGATATGGGGCTTTCCTGAGGCACTGAACATAACACCTCTCGACTCCACATGGAAGCTTCCTTGTTGGAGCCATGTTAAACACCTCAGGTTGGAGAATCCTGCAGAGTCCTGAGCCCCCTCCACATTCCAAGTTCTCCCAGGCCACCAAGCCACAGTAGGACTCATCTTCAGGAGAGTCCATTTCAACTCTCCCCTCTGGGTAGCTCACCCAGGAGCCCACAGATTGAGCCTGACTTGTCCTGACTAAAGAGTGGGAATATGAGGTGGCGTTCCCAGGCATCCATGCTTAGACACCTGCTCTCGAGTGTTTCCATATGGGACCTCCTGGAACCATCCAATAGGACTCGACTGTCGTGCAGAAGGAAACCTTGAGGTTTGGAGTAGTTCACAAATCCCATCGTAGGCAAACCTCCCTGGCGTCATGAAGCCCCCACACCCTTAAGGAAGAGGCCATGCTGGACAAAAACTCTAGCCTGAGGCACGTCTCATAGTTGACATGACCTCAGTGCAGGAGATCTCGATACAGCCTCTGCAGAGTTGGCCTGCTCTGCCCTTGGTCCAAAACCTCAGGCTAGCTTGTGTTTTCAGACTTCCTTCCTCACACTCCTGGCAAACAAGCCCTCCGGACTAGGAACTCCAGAACCACAATCCAGCCCAGGGTCTGCCCAACGGAAGAACAACGTTTCCCTGTGGGGTTCTCCAGAAAACCCAGATGAGGATCAACCTGCTCGGGCCTCGACGGTACCCGAACTGGATAGGCTGCTCTGGGCACTTATGCTCCATCTGACACAGCCTGATGCCACACGTCGAGACAGACAAGGAGACAGCTGGCCACACACCCAGCACTTCGGACACGCCATGGTCTTATACCGTCACCTCTTCCTAACCTTGGTTTTCAGATATCTGAACCTAGACATTATATCAATTCTCCACACAGCTGGGTATCGCAAGCACAAAAGAGAACTCCTCCTTCCCCATGGTTGTAAAGCTTGCTCTTGGCATGGAGTCACACCTTCAGGGTGAGAGAAACCTTCATGGCCCCTGATTCTACGCCCAACCGTGAGTGCAGCAGCACAAATTCACACTGTGACCCTCAGTGTGAGCCCCATGTCAAAGTAAGGCCTGTCAGGGCCTGGACCAAGAGCCCATATATGGGGCTTGCCAGGCCGCTATGCACCCAATCCTCACCTTGTTTGAGTTTTCCAGTCTCCCCGCCCGTACCTGGGGCTCTGCTCTCGAATCCCTTTCTTGGAGAGACACATGAGCCAGACAACACGACTCCACCCTTCCCACAAAATGACCCCAAACTCTTGGGAGCTGGGACAAATACCCAGAGAGGGATACTCGTCCATATTCCCTGAGGCCACCCGTCCAATCCACGGCTATCCCGGACACAACATCCAGAGACAAAAGCCTGAAGGAACGCCTCCCACACGCCCTTGTTTCAGAGGCCCAGGAGCTCCCTCTTGGGCTGTACATCCGGCCTGCCATACCCTAGGCGCCACTCATAAGCTGAGTTTGTGTTTCCAGACATCTGTGCCCTCAGCCTGGACCCACACAACCGCCAGGCTAGCCTCCATTACAAGGCCCTCATGAACACAAACACACATTAGGCCCCATCCTCAAGAAAGTCCATTTCAACTCAGCCACCCCGGTTTCTCCCGCAGAGCCATCAGATCTCAACTGTCTAGTCCCTTCTCTCTTCCCCAGGGCTCTGCTTTGGAATTCCTATTTGTTTGGGGCACCTGAGGTATCAAACCTGAAAGGAGACCTCCCATCCCACAGATTGACGAAAAATCATTGGGACCGGGCCATATCCACAGAGAGGAAAATTTGTCCATGGCCCAGGAGGCCTCCCCACATTCCAAGGCCATGGTTGATACAAAATCCAGAGACAAAAGCCTTCGCAAGCGCCTCAGACTCGCTCTTTCTTCATATCCTGAAGTTTTATTCTCATGGTTTGTAGATTGGGCCTGCCATACCGACGTCCCCAAACCTAAGCTGAGTTTGTGTTTTCAGCTTTCTGTCCTCAAATTCCAGGGCCACACACCCTCCAGGATGGGGCCCCTGGAGCCACACATTAGGACTGTGCTTACCCCATGCATGGAAATTCTGCCCATTCCATTGTTCAATATCGTACATATTAGGAGAACCCTGCAAAGTCCCCGAGGCCATCCCAATAGTGTAGGTCTCCCGGGACAAATAAGGGCTGTCTGACACCAGCTGAGCATCTATCTCCACACATGACATAGATGGATGTCCCCAGAGAAGAAGATGGAACCAGACATGACCCTAGGCCATAATCGGATCCAAGCTTTGGTTTACAATCATGTCTCCTCAAAAGCCTGAATTCCAATACAAGCATAGGGGGTTTCCAGAGGCACCCATCAGAACAAACCTCATCTGCACAAGGAAACTTGAGCATGGGAGCTATGTCAAAAGTTTAGGAGAATACTTCATGGTCCCGGTGCCACCGCCCCATTCCAAGGCCCCCATGGACACAAACACACTTTAGGACCTTACCTCGGGAAAGTCCATTTCAACTCAGCCTTCCCGGTGTCTCCCGCAGAGCCATCAGATCTCAACTTTCTTGTTGTTAGGAGACAATTGGAATGCGAGGCAATCTTCCCTGGCATCCATCCTCGAACGATGCTCTGGAGTCATTCCATAGGAAATGTCCTGGAGCTGCCCAACAGGTCTCAAATGTCCCGAATAAGGAATCCTTGAAGGGGGCATCGAACTACTCCCAACGTGGGAAAACGTTAACAGCCTTAAGACTTTGCTTCGTTCATGAAGGGGCAGTCATGCACAGAAACTCCAACCTGAGCCAAGTCTGATCCACGCCGTGACTTCAGATGCATGAGATATTGGTTCATATCTGCAGGGGGTACCTGCCCTGCCCTCGGCCTGACATCGGAGTCTAGCTGGTGTTCTCAGATTTCTGTCCTCACACTACTGGCCCCGAAGCCCTCACTTTTGGCAATTCTGGACCCACAATGCAGCACTCTGCCTGCCCTCTAGAAAAAATATCTTGCGTACTTAGCTGCCCAGGCACCACAAATGAGGATAAAACTACACGGCACTCGACTGTAACAAAATTATAAAGTCGAACCTGGACACTAATGCAATGTCTGACACAACCTGAGCCCGAACCTCCTGACCAACAACCAGGCAGCTGACCGCACACTGAGCATATCAGACCCACCATGGCCTTAGGTCATCATCTCTTCCCAACTGCGGTTTTCAGGATTTAGAACCTAGACCTTAAATCCACCCACTGCCCAGGGTTGAAAATGATGCAGAAATCAGACCTCCTTCCCCATGGCAAGAAACCTTGTGATTGGCATGTTGTCCAAAGTTCAGTGAAGTTGAAACCAGTGTGGCCCATGTGGCCCCGCCCATGCTCGCAGGCCAATTGGTCACAAATACACATTTTGACTCTCAGCCTGAGTACAGTCCTAAAGTAAGGCCTCTCAGTGGCTGGATGAAGAGACAGCATATTGGGCCTGCCATGCCCCTAGGCCCAAATTTTTAACCATAATTGGGTTGTCCCTTCACTCTTCCCCAGGGCTCTGCTTTGGAATTCCTCTTTGGTTGAGACACCTGAGGTAACAAACCTGAAAGGAGACCTCCCATCCCACAGATTGTCGAAAAACCACTGGGACCGGGCCATATCCACAGAGAGGAAGATTCGCCCATGGCCCATGAGGCCTCCCCACTTTCCACGGCCATAGTTGATACAAAATCCAGAGACAAAAGCCTGAGCAAGCGCCTCAGACTCACTCTTTCTTCATATCCTGAAGAGTTGTTCTCATCGTTTGAGATTGGGCCTGCCATACCTACGTCCCCAAACCTAAGCTGAGTTTGTGTTTTCAGACTTCTGTCTGCAAAGTCCTGGGCCACACACCCTCCAGGCTGGAGCCCCTGGAGCCTCACATTAGGACTGTGCTTACCCCATGAATGGGAATTCTGCCCGATCCATTGTCCAAAATCGTACATATTAGGAGAACCCTCCAATTCCCCGAGGCCATCCCAATAGTGTAGGTATCCCGGGACAAACAAGGGCGGTCTGACACCAGCTGAGCATCTACCTCCACTCATACCATAGATGGATGCCCCAGAGAAGAAGATTGAACCAGACAGGACCCTAGGCCATAAAGGATCAGTTGCTTTGGTTTACAGGCATGTATCCTCAAAAGCCTGGACTCCAATAACAGCATAGGGGGTTTCCTGAGGCACCCATCAGGTTAAATCTCGTCTCCACGAGGAAACTTGTGCATGGGAGCTATGTCAAAAGCTAAGGAGAATACTTCAGGGTCCCGGTGCCACCGCCCCATTCCAAGGCCCTCGTGGACACAAACACACATTAGGCCACATCCTCATGAAAGTCCATTTCAACTCAGCCAACCTGGTTGCTCCCGCAGAGCCAGAAGATCTCAACTGTCTTGTTGCTAGGAGACAATTGGAATGCGAGGCGGGCTTCCCTGGCATCCATCCTTGAACGATGCTCTGGAGTCTTTCCATATGGGACGTCCTGGAGCTGCCCAACAGGTCTCAATTGTCCAGCAGAAGGAATCCTTGAAGGGGGCATCCCACAACTCCCAACGTGGGAAAACCTCCATGGCCTTGAGATTCCGCTCCTTTCATGGAGGGGCAGTCATGCACAGAAACTCAAACCTGAGCCAACGTCTGATCCTCGCCGTGAGTTTAGATGCATGAGATAATGGTTCAGATCTGAAGGGGGTACCTGCCGTGCCCTCGGCCTGAAGCCCAAGTCTAGCTTCTGTTCTCAGACTTCTGTCCTCACACTCCTGGCCCAGAATCCCTCAAGTCTGGCAATTCCGGACACATATGCAGCACTCTGCTTGACCTCTAGAAAAAATTTATTGCTTAAGAGCTGCCCAGGCACCTTAAATGAGGATAAACCTACACGGCACTCGACTGTACTCAAATATATAGTCTAACATGGGCATAATGCACTGTCTGACACAACCTGAGCCCAACCTCCTGACCAACACCCAGACAGCTGACTGCACACTGAGCAAATCAGACCCGCCAAGGCCTTAAGTCCTCATCTCTACCCAACTTCGGTTTTCAGGTTTCAGAACCTAGACCTTATCTCCAACCACTGCCCAGGGTTGAAAATGATGCAGAAATCAGAATTCCTTCGCCATGGCTAGACACCTTGTGATTGGCATGTGGTCCAATGTACAGTGTAGATGAAACCAGTGTTGCCCATGTGGCCCCGCCCATGTACGCAGGCCACATTGGTCACAAACACACATTGTGACCCTCAGCCTGAACCCAGTCCTCAAGTAAGGCTTCTAAGTGGCTATTGAAGGGACAGCATATTGGGCCTGCCCTGCCCCTAGGCCCCAATTTTTAAGCAGAGTTTGGGTAGCCCCTTCACTCTTCCACAGTGCTCTGCTTTGGAATTCCTCTTTGGTTGGGACACCTGAGGTAACAAACCTGAAAGGAGACCTCCCATCCAACAGATTGACGAAAAACAATTGGGCCGTGCCTAATCCACAGAGATGAAGATTCGTCCATGGCCCATGAGGTCTCCGCACATTCCACGGCTATTGATACATAATCCAGAGACAAAAGCCTGAGCAAGCGCCTCAGACTCGTTCTTGCTTCAGATACAGAAGTGTTCTTCACATGGTTTGTAGATTTGGCCTGCCATACCTACGTCCCCAAACCTAAGCTGAGTTTTTGTTTTCAGACTTCTGTCCTCAAAGTCCTGGGCCACAAAACCTCCAGGCTGTGGCCCCTGAGTCACATATTAGGACTGTGCCTACACAATCCATTGGAATTCTGCCCATTCCATTGTCCAAAATCGTACAAATCAGGAGAACCCTCCAAAGTCCCCGAGGCCATCCCAATAGTGTAGGTCTCCCGGGACAAACAAGGGCGGTCTGACACCAGCTGAGCATCTACCTCCACTCATACCATAGATGGATATCCCCAAAGAAGAAGATTGAACCAGACAGGACCCTAGGCCATAATCGGATGCATTGCTTTGGTTTACAGGCATGTCTCCTCAAAGGACTGGATTCCAATACCAGCAAAGCGGGTTTCCTGAGGCACCCATGAGAACAAATCTCATCTCCACAAGGAAACTTGTGCATGGGAGCTATGTCAAAAGCTTAGGAGAATACTTCAGGGTCACTGTGCCACCGCCCCAAACCAAGGCCCTCATGGACCCAAACACACATTATGCCCCATCCTCAGGAAAGACCATTTCTTTTTTTTTCTATTTAAGATTTCTTTTATTTATTTGACAGACAAAGATCACAAGCAGGCAGAGAGGCAGGCAGAGAGAGAGTAGGAGGTAGGCTCCCTGCTAAGCAGAGAGCCTGATATGAGGCTTGATTGAGAACTCTGAGATCATGACTTCAGCCAAAGGCAGCAGCTTAACCCACTGAGCCACCCAGGAGACCCAGGATAGTCCATTTCAATTCAGCCACCCCGGTTGCTCCCGCAGAGCCATCTGATCTACACTCTCTTGTTGCTATTAGCCAATTGGAATGCGAGGCGGGCTTCCCTGGAATCCATCCACGAACGGTGCTCTGGAGTCATTCCATATGAGATGTACTGGATCTGCCCAACAGGTCTCAATTGTCCCGCAGAAGGAATCCTTGAAGGGGGCATCCCACAACTCCCAACGTGGAAAAACCCCCATGGCCTTGAGATTCCGCTCCGTTCATGAAGGGGCAGTCATGCACAGAAATTCCAACCTGAGCCAACGTCTGATCCTCGCCGTGACTTCAGATGCATGAGATATTGGTTCAGATCTGCAGGGGGTACCTGCCGTGCCCTCGGCCTGAAGCCCAAGTCTAGCTTGTGTTCTCAGACTACTGTCCTCACACTACTACCCAGAACCCCTAAAGTCTAGCAATTCCGGACCCACAATGCACCAGACTGCCAGCACTCTAGAAAAAATATATTTCCTAATGAGTTTCCGAGGAATCTCAAATGATGATAAACATACACGGCACTCGACTGTACACAAATTATGTAGGCTAACCTGGGCAGTAATGCACTCTGGCCCAACCTGTGCCTGAACCTCTTGACCAACACCCAGGCAGCTGACCGTACACTGAGCACATCAGACCCGACATGGCCTTAGGTCTTCATCTCCTCCCAACTGCGATTTTCAGGCTTCAGAACCTAGACATTATCTCCAACCACTGCCCAGGGTTGAAAATGATGCAGAAATCAGAACTCCTTTCCCATGGCAAGAATCCATGTGATTGGCATGTTGTCCAAAGTTCAGTGTAGTTGAAACCAGTGTGGCCCATGATCCCCGGGGATGCTTGTTGGCCACATTGGTCACAAACACACATTGTGACCCTCAGCCTGAGCCAAGTCCTCAAGTAAGGCCTCTTAGTGGCTGGATGAAGTGACAGTATATTGGGCCTGCCATGCCCCAAGGCACCAATTTTAGCCATAGTTTGGGTTGTCCCTTCACTCTTCCCCAGGGCTCTGCTTTGGATTTCCTCTTTTGTTGGGACACTGAGGTAACAAACCTGAAAGGAGACCTCCCATCCCAGAGATTGACGAAAAACCATTGGGACTGGGCCAAATCCACAAAGAGGAAGATTCGTCCATGGCACATGAGGAATCAGCACATTCCACGGCCACCGTTGATACAAAATCCAGAGACAAAAGCCTGAGCAAGCGCCTCAGACTAGCTCTTTCTTCATACCCTGAAGATTTCTTCTCATGGTCTGTAGATTGGGCCTGCCATTCCTACGTCCCCAAACCTAAGGTGAGTTTGTGTTTTCAGACTTGTGTCCTCAAAGTCCTGGGACACACACCGTAAAGGCTGGAGCCCCTGGAGCCACACAGTAGGACTGGGCCTACCCAATCCATGGGAATTCTGCGCATTCCATTGTTCAAAATCTTACAAATCAGGAGAACCCTCCAAAGTCCCCGAGGCCATCCCAATAGTGTAGGTCTCCCGGGACAAACAAGGGCGGTCTGACACCGGCTGAGCATCTACCTCCACTCATACCATAGATGGATGTCCCCAGAGAAGAAGATGGAACCAGACAGGACCCTAGCCCATAATCGGATGCATTGATTTGGTTTACAGGCATGTCTCCTCAAAGGACTGCATTCTAATACCAGCAAAAATGGTTTCCTCAGGCACCGATCAGAACAAATCTGTCTCCACAAGGAAACTTGTGCATGGGAGTTATGTCAAAAGCTTAGGAGAATACTTCATGGGCCCTGTGCCACCGCCCCAATCCAAGGCCCTCATGGACACAATCACACATTAGGCCCCATCCTCAGGAAAATCCAATTCAACTCAGCCACCCCGGTTCCACCCGCAGAGCCATCCAATCTAAACTGCTTGGTGCTAGGAGACAATTGGAATGCGAGGCGGGCTTCCCTGGCATCGATCTTGAACGGTGCTCTGGAGTCATTCCATATGGGATGTCTGGAGCTGCCAAACAGGTCTCAATTGTCCTGATCAGACTTCTCTCCTTACACTCCTGGCCCAGAATCCCTCAAATTTGGCAATTCCGGACCCACAATGCAGGACTCTGCCTGCCCTCTAGAAAAAAAAAAAAAAATATATATATATATATATATATATATATATTGTGACCCTCAGCCTGAGCAGAGTCCTCAAGTAATGCCTCTCAGCGGCTGGATGAAGAGACAGCATATTGGGCCTGCCATGATCCTAGGCCCCAATTTTTAACCACAGTTTGGGTTGTCCATTCACTCTTCCCCGGGGCTCTACTTTGGAATTCCTCTTTGGTTGAGACACTGAGGTAACAAACCTGAAAGGAGACCTCCCATCCCACAGCTTGACGAAAAACAATTAGGAACGGGTCAAATCCGCAGAGAGGAAGATTCGTCCACGGCCCATGAGGCCTCCCCACATTCCACGGCCATCGTTGATACAAAATCCAGAGACAAAGCCTGAGCAAGTGCCTCAGACTCGCTCTTTCTTCATATCCTGAAGAATTCTTTACATGGTTTATAGATTGGACCTGCCATACCTACGTCCCCAAACCTAAGCTGAGTTTGTGTTTTCAGACTTCTGTCCTCAAAGTCCTGGGCCACACACCCTCCAGGCTGGGGCCCCTGGAGCCATACATATAGGACTGTGCCTACCCAATCCATGGGAATCTGCGCATTCCATTGTCCAAAATCGTACACATTAGGAGAACCATCCAAAGTACCCGAGGCCATCCCAATAATGTAGGTCTCCGGGGACAAACAAGGGCGGTCTGACACCAGCTGAGCATCTACCTCCAATTATGCCATAGATGGATGTCCCTAGAGAAGAAGATTGAACCAGACAGGACCCTAGGCCATAATCGGATCCATTGCTTTGGTTTACAGTCATGTCTCATCAAAAGCCTGGATTCCAATACCAGAATAAGGGGCTTCCTGTGGCACCCATCAGAACAAATCTCGTCTCCACAAGGAAATTTGTGCATGGGAGCTATGTCAAAAGCTTAGGAGAATACTTCAGGGTCCCGGTGCCACCGCCCCATTCCAAGGCCTTCATGGACACAAACACACATTAGGCACCATCCTCAGGCAGTCCATTTCTTTTTTTTTGTTTAAAGATTTTATTTATTTATAAGACAGACAGAGATCACAAGCAGGCAGAGAGGCAGGCAGAGAGATAGAAGGAAGCAGGCCCGATATGAGGCTCGAAACCAGGACTCTGAGATCATGACCTGAGCCTAAGGAAGCGGCTTAACCCACTGAGCCACCCAGGAGCCGCAGGAAAGTCCATTTCAACTCAGCCACCCCGTTTGCCCCCGCAGAGCCATCCGACCTAAACTGTCTTGTTCCTAGGAGACAATTGGAATGCGAGGCGGGCTTCCCTGGCATCCATCCTCGAACGGTGCTCTGGAGTCATTCCATATGGGGTGTCCTGGAGCTGACCAACAGGTCTTAATTGTCCCGCAGAAGGAATCCTTGAAGGGGGCAGCCCCTTGAAGGGGGCAGCCCACAACTCCCAACGTGGGAAAACCTCCATGGCCTTTAGAACTGCTCTGTTCATGAAGAGGCAGTCATGCACAGAAACTCCAAACTGAGCCAACGTCTGATCCTCGCCGTGACTTCATACGCATGAGACATTGGGTCAGATCTGCAGGGGGTACCTGCTGTGGCCTCGGCCTGAAGTCCAAGTCTAGCTTGTGTTCTCAGACTTCTGTCCTCACACTCCTGGCCTAGAAGCCCACAAGTTTGTCAATTGCGGACCCACAATGCAGCACTCTGCCAGCCCTCTAAAAAAACATATCTTGCCTAATGAGCTGCCCAAGCACCTTAAATGAGTATAAACCTACACGGCACTCGACTGTACCCAAATTATAAAGTATAACCTGGGTACTAATGCACCATCAGCACCAACTGAGCACGAACCTCCTGACCAAAACCCAGGCAGCTGACCGCACACTGAGCACATCAGACCCGCCATGGCCTTAGGTCAGTGTAGTTGAAAGCAGTGTTGCCAATGTTGCCCCGCCCATGCTCGCGGGCCACATAGGTCACACACACACTTAGGTCGTCATCTCTTCCCTACTGCGGTTTTCAGGCTTCAGAACCTAGACCTTATCTCAAACCACTGCCCAGGGTAAAAATGATCAAGAAATCAGAACTCTTTCCCCGTGGTAAGAAACCTTGTAATTGGCATGTTGTCCAAAGTTCAGTGTAGTTGAAATCAGTGTGGCCAATTAGGCCCCGCCCATGCTCGCGGGGCACATTGGTCACAAACGCATATTGTGACCCTCAGCCTGAGCCCAGTCATCAAGTAAGGCCTCTCAGTGTCTGGATGAAGTGACAGCATATTGGGCATGCCATGCCCCTAGGCCCCAATTTTTAACCATAGTTTGGGTTTTCCCTTCACTCTTCCCCAGGGCTCTGCTTGGAATTCCTCTTTTGTTGGGACACCTGAGGTAGCAAACCTGAAAAAGACCTCCCATCCCACAGATTGACGAAAAATATTTGGGAACGGGCCAAATCCACAAAGAGGGAGATTCGTCCATGGCCCATGAGGCCTCCCCATCTTCCACGGCCATCGTTGATACAATATCCAGAGACAAATGTCTGAACAAGCACCTCAGACTAGCTCTTTCTTCATATCCTGAAGAATTCTTCTCATGGTTTGTAGATTGGGCCTGCCATACCTACCTCCCACAACCTAAGATGAGTTTGTGTTATCAGACTTCTGTCCCCAAAGTCCTGGGCCACACACCCTCCAGGCTGGGGCCCCTGGAGCCACACATTAGGACTGTGACTACCCAATCCATGGGAAGAAGATTGAACCAGACAGGACACTAGGCCATAATCGGATCCATTGCTTTGGTTTACAGGCATGTCTTCTCAAAACCCTGGAAACCAATACCAGCAAAGGGGGTTTCCTGAGTCACCCATCAGAACAAATCTCGTCTTCACAAGGAAACTTGTGCATGGGAGCTAGTCAAAAACTTAGGAGAATACTTCAGGGTCCCGGTGCCACCCCCCCATTCCAAGGCCCTCATGGACAAAAACACACATTAGGCCCCATTCTCAGGAAAGTCCATTTCAACTCAGCCACCCCGGTTGCTCCCGCAGAGCCATCCATTCTAAACTGTCTTTGTGCTAAGAGAAAATTGGAATGCGAGGCGGGCTTCCCTGGCATCCATCCCCGAACAGTGCTCTGGAGTCATTCCATATGTGATGTCCTGGAGCTCCCCAACAGGTCTCAATTGTCCCGCACATGAATCCTTGAAGGGGGCATCCCACAACTCCCAACGTGGAAAAACCTCCATGGCCTTGAGATTCCGCACCGTTCATGAAGGGGCTGTCATGCACAGAAACTCCAACCTGAGCCAACGTCTGATCCTCACCGTGACATCAGATGCATGAGATATAGGTTCAGATCTGCAGGGGGTACCAGCTTCCCCTCGGCCTGAAGCCCAAGTCTAGCTTGTGTTCTCAGACTTCTGTCCTCACACTCCTAGGCAAGAATCCCTCAAGTTTTGCAATTCCGGACCCACAAGGCAAGACTCTGCCAGACCTCTTCAAAAAATTTTATTGCCTAATGAGCTGACCAGGCACCTTAAATGAGGATAAACCTAAACGGCACTCCACTGCACCCAAATTATATAGTCTAAGCTGGGCACTAATGCACTGTCTGTCACCACCTGAGCCCGAACCTCCTGACCAACACCCAGGTAGCTGACCTCATACTGAGCACATCAACATGCCATGGCCTAAGGTCGTCATCTCTTCCCAACTGTGGTTATCAGGCTTCAGAACCTAGACCTTATCTCCAACCACTGCCCAGGGTTGATAATGATGCAGAAAGCAGAACTCTTTCCCCATGGCAAGAAACCTTGTGATTGGCATGTTGTCCAAAGTTCAGTGTAGTTGAAACCAGTGTGGCCCATGAGGCCCCGCTCATGCTCGAGGGCCACATACTTCAGGTTCCCGGTCCCACCGCCCCATTCCAAGGCCCTCATGGACACAAACACACATTAGGCCCCATCCTCAGGAAAGACCATTTCAACTCAGACACCCCGGTTGCTCCCGCAGAGCCATCCGATCTCCACTGTCTTGTTGCGAGGAGACAATTGGAAAGCGAGGTGGGCTTCCTTGGCATTCATCCTCGAACGGTGCTCTGGCGTCATTCCATATGGGAGGTCCTGGAGCTGCCCAACAGGTCTCAATTGTCCCGCAGAAGGAATCCTTGAAGGGGGCATCCCACAACTCCCAACGTGGGAGAAACTCCATGGCTTTGAGATTCTGCTCCACTCATGAAGGTGCAGTCATGGACAGAAACTCCAAACTGAGCCAACGTCTCATCCTCGCCGTGACTTCCGATGCATGAGATATTGGTTCAGATCTGCAGGGGGTACCTGCCGTGCCCACAGCCTGAAGTCCAAGTCTAGCTTGTGTTCTCAGAATTCTGTCCTCACACACCTGGCCCAGAAGCCCTCAACTCTGGCAATTCCTGACCCACAATGCAGCACTGACAGCCCTCTCGAAAAATATTTTGCCTAATGAGCCTCCCAGGCACCTTAATGAGGATAAACCTACACGGCTCCGACTATACCCAAATTATATAGTCTAACCAGAACACTAATGCACTGTCTGACACAACCTGAGCCCGAACATCCTGACCAACACCCAGACAGCTGACCGCACACTGAGCACATCAGACCCGCCATGGCCTTAGGTCATCATCTCTTCCCAACTGCGGTTCAGGCTTCAGAACCTAGACTTTATATCCAACCTCTGCCCAGGGTTGAAAATGATGCAGAAATCAGAACTCCATCCCCATGGCAAGAGACCTTGTGATTGGCATGTTGTCCAAAGTTCAGTGTAGTTGAAACCAATGTGGCCAATGAGGCCCCGCCCAAGCTCGAGGGCCAAATTGGTCACAAACACACATTCTGTCCCTCAGCCTAAGCACAGTCTTCAAGTAAGGCCTATCAGCGGCTGGATGATGAGATAGCATATTGGGCCTGCCCTGCCCATAGGCCCCAATTTTTAACCATAGTTTGGGTTGTCCCTTCACTCTTTCCCAGGCCTCTGCTTAGGATTCCTCTTTGGTTGGGACACCTGAGGTAACAAACCTGAAAGCAGACCTCCCATCCAACAGATTGACGAAAAACAATTGGGACCGGGACTAATCCACAGAGAGGAAGATTCATCCATGGCCCATGTGGCCTCCCCACATTCCACGGCCATCGTTGATACAAAATCCAGAGACAAAAGCCTGAGCAAGCGCCTCAGACTCGCTCTTTCTTCATATCCTGAAGAGTTCTTCCTACGGTTTGTAGATTGGGCCTGCCATACCTACGTCCCCAAACCTAAGCTAAGTTTGTGTTTTCAGAATTCTGTCCTCAAAGTCCTGGGCCACACACCCTCTAGGCTAGGGCCACTGGAGCCACACATGAGCACTGTGTCTACCCAATCTATGGGAATTCTTCCCATTCCATTGTCAAAAATCGCACAAATAAGGAGAACCCTCTATAGTCCCCGAGGCCATCCCAATTGTGTAAGTCTCCCAGGACAAACAAGGGCGGTCTCACACCAGCTGAGCATCTACCTCCACTCATACCACAGATGGATGTCCCCAGAGAAGAAAATTGAACCAGACAGGACGCTAGGCCATAAACGGATCCATTGCTTTTGTTTACAGGCATGTCTCCTCAAAAGCTTGGATTCCAATACCAGCGTAGGGGGTTTCCTGAGGCACCCATTAGAACAAATCTCATCTCCACAAGGAAACTTGCGCATGGGAGCTATGTCCAAATCTTAGGAGAATACTTCAGGGTCCCGGTGCCCCCGCCCCATTCCAAGGCCCTCATGGACACAAACACACCTTAGACCCCAACCTCAGAAAGTCCATTACTTTTTTTTTTAAGATTTTATTTATTTATTTGACAGTCATAGATCACAAGCAGGCAGAGAGAGAGTAGGAAGCAGGCTCCCTGCTGAGCAGAGTGCCTGATGTGAGGCTCGATCCTAGGACTCTGAGATCATGACCTGAGTCGAAAGAAGTGGCTTAACACACTGAGCCACCCAGGAGCCCCACGAAAGTCCCATTCAACTCAGTCACACCGGTAGCTCCCGCAGAACCATCCAATCTAAACTGTCTTGGTGCTAGCAGACTATTGGAATGCGAGGCGGGCTTTCCTGGCATCCATCCTCGAACGGTGCTCCGGAATCATTCCATATGGGATGTCCTGGAGCTGCCCAACAGGTCTGAAATGTCCCGCCGAAAAAATCCTTGAAGGGGGCATCCCACAACTTCCAACTTGGGAAAACCACCAAAGCCTTGAGTTTCCGCTCCGTTCCTGAAGGGACAGTCATGCACAGAAACTCCAACATGAGCCAACGTCTAATCATCGCCGTGACTTCAGAAGCATGAGATATTGGTTCAGTTTGGGTTGTCCCTTCACTCTTCCCCAGGGCTCTGCTTTGGAATTCCTCTTTGGTTGGGACACCTGAGGTAACAAACCTGAAAGGTGACTTCCCATCCCACAGATTGACGAATAACAATGGGGACCGCGCCAAATCCACAGAGAGGAAGATTCATCCATGGCCGATGAGGCCTCCCCACATTCCACGGCCATCGTTGATACAAAATCAAGAAATAGCCTGAGCAGACACCTCAGACTCGCACTTTCTTCATATCCTGAAGAGTTCTTTTCATGGTTTGTAGATTGGGCCTGCCATACCTACGTCCCAAACCTTGGCTGAGTTTGTGTTTTCAGTCTTCTGTCCTAGAAATCCTGGGCCACACACCCTCCAGGCTGGGCACCTGGAGCCACATATTAGGACTGTGCCTACACAATACATGGGAATTCTGCCCATTCCATTGTTCCAAATCGTACAAATTAGGAGAACCCTACAAAGTACCCGAGGACATCACAATTTGTGGTCTCCTGGGACAAACAAGGGCCGTCTGACACCAGCTGAGCATCTACCTCCACTCATACCATAGATATATGTCCTCAGAGAAGAAGATTGAACCAGACAGGACACTAGGCCATAATTGGATCCATTGCTTTGGTTTACAGGCATGTCTCCTCAAAAGCCTGGATTCCAATACAAGCATAGGGGTTTTCCTGAGGCACCCATGAGAACAATTCTCGTCTCCATGAGGAAACTTGTGCATGTAAGCTATGTCAAAAGCTTAGGAGAATACTTCAGGGTCCCAGTGACACCGCCCATTCCAAGGTCCTCATGGACACAAACACACATTAGGCCCCATCCTCAGGAAAGTCCATTTCAACTCAGCCACCCCGGTTGCTCCCGCAGAGCCATCCGATTTCAAATGTCTTGTTGCGAGGAGACAATTGGAATGCGAGGCGGGCTTCCTTGGCATCCATATTCGAACTGTGCTCTGGAGTCATTCCATATGGGAAGTCCTGGAGCTGCCCAAAAGGTCTCAATTGTCCCGCAGAAGAAATCCTGGAAAGGGGCATCCCACAAGTCCCAACGTGTTGAAAACCTCCATGGTCGTGAGATTCAGCCATGTTCATGAAGGTGCAGTCATGCACAGAAACTCCAAACTGAGCCAACGTCTGATCCTCGCCGTGACTTCAGATGCATGAGATATTGGTTCAGAACTTCAGGGGGTACCTGCCCTGCTCTCGGCTAGAAGCTCAAGCTTGTGTTCTCAGACTTCTGTCCTCACACTACTGGCCCAGAATTCCTCAAGTTTGGCAATTCTGGACCCACAATGCAGCACTCTGCCTACCCTCTAGAAAAAAATATATTGCCTAATGAGGTGCCCAGGCATCTTAAAGGAGGATAAAACTACAAGGCACTCGACTGTACCCAAATTATACAGTCTAACCTGGGCACTAATGCACTGTCTGACACAACCTGAGCCCGAACTTGCTGACCAACACCCAGGCAGCTGACCGCACACTGAGCACATCAGACCCGCCATGGACTTAGGTCGTCATCTCTTCCCAACTGCGGTTTTCAGGATCAAGAACCTAGACCTTATCTCCAACCACTGCCCAGGTTTGAAAATGATGCAGAACGCAGAACTCCTTCCCAATGGCAAGAAACCTTGTGATTGGCATGTTGTCCAAAGTTCAGTGTAGTTGAAACCAGTGTGGCCCATGAGGCCCCGCCCATGCTCGCGGGCCACATTGGTCACAAACACACATTGTGACCCTCAGCCTGAGCCCAGTCCTCAAGTAAGGCCTCTCAGTGGCTGGATGAAGAGACAGCATATGGGGCCTGCCATGCCACTAGGCCCAAATTTTTAACCATAGTTTGGGTTGTCCCTTCACTCTTCCCCAGGTCTCTGCTTTGGAATTCCTCTTTGGTTCGGACACCTGAGGTAACATACCTGAAGGCAACATCCCAGCCCACAGATTTACGAAAAACAATTGGGACCGGGCAAAATTCACAGAGAGGAAGATTCGTCCATGGCCCATGAGGCCTCCTCACATTCGACGGCCTTCGTTGATACAAAATACAGAGACCATAGCCTGAGCAAGCGCCTCAGACTCGCTCTTTCTTCATATCCTGAAGAGTTCTTCTCATGGTTTGTAGATGGGGCCTGATATACCTACGTCCCCAAACCAAGCTGAGTTTGTGTTTTCAGACATCTGTCCTCAAAGTACTGGGCCACACACACTCCAGGCTGGGGCCACTGGAGCCACACATTAGGACTGTGCCTACCCCATGCCCATTCCATTGTATAATTTCGTACAAATTAGGAGAACCCTCCAAAGTCCCTAGGCCATCCCAATAGTGTAGTTCTCTGTGGACAAACAAGGGCGGTCTGACAACATAATCGGATCCATTGCTTTGGTTTATAGGCATGTCTCCTCAAAATCCTGGATTCCAATACCAGCATAGGGGGTTTCCTGAGGCACCCATCAGAAATAATCTCGTCTCCACGAAGAAACTTGTGCATGGGACCTATGTAGGTCATGAAAGGGCAGTCATGCACAGAAACTACAACCTGAGCCCGAACCTCCTGACCAACAACCAGGCAGCTGACCGCACACTGAGCACATCAGACCCACCATGGCCTTAGGTCATCATCTCTTCCCAACTGCGGTTTTCAGGATTCAGAACCTAGCTGAGTTTGTGTTTTCCGACTTCTGTCCTCAAAGTCCTGGGCAACACACCCTCCTGGCTGGGGCCCCTGGAGCCACATATTAGGACTGTGCCTACTTCATGCATGGGAATTCTGCCCATTCCATTGTCCAAAATTGTACAAATTAGGAGAACCCTCAAAGTCCCCGAGGCCATCCCAATATGTAGGTCTCTTTGGACAAACAAGGGCGGTCTGACACCAGCTGAGCATCTACCTCCACTCATACCATAGATGGATGTCCCAAGAGAAGGAGATGGAACCAGACAGGACCCTAGGCCATAATCGGATCCATTGCTTTGGTTTACAGGCATGTCTCCTCAAAATCCTGGATTCCAATACCAGCATAGGGGGTTTCCTGAGGCACCCATCAGAAAACATCTCGTCTCCACGAGGAAACTTGTGCATGGGACCTATGTCAAAATCTTAGGAGAATACTTCAGAGCCAGTGCCACCGCCCAATTCCAAGGTCCTCATGGACACAAACACACATTAGGCCCCATGCTCACGAAAGTCCATTTCAAATCAGCCACCCCGGTTGCTCCCGCAGAGCCATCCGATCTCCACTGTCTTGTTGCTAGGAGACAATTGGAATGCGAGGCGGGCATCCCTGGCATCCATCCTCGAACAGTGCTCTGAAGTCATTCCATATGGGATGTTTTGGGGCTGCCCAACAGGTCTCAATTGTCCCGCAGAAGGAATCCTTGAAGGGGGCATCCCACAACTCCCAACGAGGCAAAACCTCCATGGCATTGAGATTCCTCTCCGTTCATGAAGGGCAGTCATGCACAGAAACTACAACCTGAGTCAACGTCTGATCCTGCCGTGACTTCAGATGCATGAGATATGGGTTCAGATGTGCAGGGGGTACCTGCCTTGCACTCGGCCTGACGCCCAAGTCTAGCTTGTGGTCTCAGACTTCTGTCCTCACACTACTGGCCCAGAAGCCCTCACGTTTGGCAATTCCGGACCCACAATGCAGTACTCTGCCTGCCCTCTAGAAAAAATATCTTGCCTAATGAGCTTCCCAGGCACTACAAGATGATCAAACTTCACGGAACTCGACTGTACCCAAATTATATAGTCTAACCTGGGCACTAATGCACTGTCTGACACAACCTGAGCCCGAAACTCCTGACCAACAACCAGGCAGCTGACCGCACACTGAGCACATCAGACCCACTATGGCCTTAAGTCATCATCTCTTCCCAACTGCGGTTTTCAGGCTTCCGAACCTAGACCTTATCTCCAACCACTTCCCAGGGTTGAAAATGATGCAGAAATCAGAACTCCTTCCCCATTGCAAGAGACCGTGTGATTGGCATGTTGTCCAAAGTTCAGTGTAGTTGAAACCAGTGTGGCCCATGAGGCTCGGACCCTGCTTGCGGGACACATTGGTCACAAACACACATTGTGACCCTCAGCCTGCGCCCAGTCCTCAAGTAAGGCCTCTCAGTGGCTGGATGAAGAGATAGCATATGGGGCCTGCCATGACCCTAGGCCCCAAATTTTAACCATAGTTTGGGTTGTCCCTTCACTCTTCCCAAGGCTCTGTTTGGAATTCCTCTATGGTTGGGACACCTGAGGTAACAAACCTGAAAGGAGACCTCCCATCCCACAGATTGACGAAAAACAATTGGGACCGGGCCAAATCCCAAGAGAGGAAGTTCGTCCATGGCCCATGAGGCCTCACCTCATTCCATGGCCATCGTTGACACAAAATCCAGACACCAAAGCCTGAGCAAGCGCCTCAGACTCGTTCTTTCTTCGTATCCTGAAGATTTCTTCTCATGGTTTGTAGATTGGGCCTGCCATACCTACGTCCCCAAACCTAAGCTGCCTTTGTGTTTTCCGAACTCTGTCCTCAAAGTCCTGGGCCACACACCCTCCAGGCTGGGGCCTCTGGAGCCACACATTAGGACTGTGCCTACCCCATGCATGGGGATTCTGCCCATTCCATTGTCCAAAATCGTACAAATTAGGAGAACCCTCCAAAGTCCCCGAGGCCATCCCAATATGTAGGTGTCTGTGGACAAACAAGGGCGGTCTGACACCAGCTGAGCATCTACCTCCACTCATACCATAGATGGATGTCCCCAGAGAAGGATATGGTACCAGACAGGACCCTAGGCCATAATCGGATCCATTGCTTTGGTTTAAAGGCATGTCTCCTCAAAATCCTGGATTCCTATACCAGCATAGGTGCTTTCCTGAGGCACCCATCAGAAAAAATCTCGTCTCCACGAGGAAACTTGTGCATTGGACCTATGTCAAAATCTTAGGAGAATAATTCAGAGTCCCGGTGCCACCGCCCCATTCCAAGGTCCTCATGGACACAAACCCACATTAGGCCCCATGCTCAGGAAAGTCCATATCAACTCAGCCAACCAGGTTGCTCCCGCAGAGCCATCCGAACTCAACTGTGATGTTGCTAGGAGACAATTGGAGAGCGAGGTGGGCTTCCCTGGAATACATCCTCGAACGGTGCTCTGGAGTCATTCCATATGGCATGTTTTGGAGCTGCCCAACAGGTCTCAATTGTCCCGCAGAAGGAATCCTTGAAGGGGCCATCCCACAACTCCCAACGTGGGAAAAACTCCATGGCCTTGAGATTCCTCTCCGTTCATGAAGGGGCAGTCATGCACAGAAACTACAACCTAGGCCAACGTCGGATCCTCGCCGTGACTTCAGATGCATGAGATATTGGTTCAGATGTGCAGGGGGTACCTGCCTTGCCCTCGGCCTGAAGCCCAAGTCTAGCTTGTGGTCTCAGACTTCTGTCCTCACACTGCTGGCCCAGAAGCCCTCACGTTTGGCAATTCCGGAACCACAATGCAGCACTCTACCTGCCCTCTAGAAAAAATATCTTGTCTAAGGAACTGCCCGGGTACCTCAAATAAGGATCAACATACACGGCAATCGACTGTATCCAAATTATATAGTCTAACCTGGGAACTAATGCACTGTCTGACACAACCTGAGCCCGAAACTCCTGACCAACAACCAGGCAGCTGACCGCACACTGAGCACATCAGACCCACCATGGCCTTAGGTCATCATCTCTTCCCAACTGCAGTTTTCAGTCTTCCGAACCTAGACCTTATCTCCAACCACGGCCCAGGGTTGAAAATAATGCAGAAATCAGAACTCCTTCACCATGGCAAGAGACCTTGTGATTGGCATGTTGTCCAAAGTTCAGTGTAGATGAAACCGGTGTGGCCCATGAGGCCACTCCCACTCTCCCGGGCCACATTGGACACAAACACACATTGTGACCCTCAGCCTGAGCCCAGTTCTCAAGTAAGGCCTCTCAGTGGCTGGTGAAGAGAAAGCATATGGGGCCTGACATGCCCCTAGGCCCCAAATTTTAACCATAGTTTGGGTTGTCCCTTCACTCTTCCCCAGGGCTCTGCTTTGGAATTCCTCTTTGGTTGGGACACCTGAGGTAACAAACCTGAAAGGAGACCTCCCATCCCACAGATTGACGAAATACAATTGGGACCGGTCCAAATCCACAGAGAGGAAGAATCGTCCATGGCCCATGAAGTCTCCCCACATTCCACGGCCATCGTTGACACAAAATCCAGAGACCAAAGCCTGAGCAAGCGCCTCAGACTCGCTCTTTCTTCATATCCTGAAGAATTCTTCTCATGGTTTGTAGATTGGGCCTGCCATACCTACGTCCCCAAACCTAAGCTGTGTCTGTGTTTTCAGACTTCTGTCCTCAAAGTCCTGGGCCCCACACCCTCCAGGCTGGGGCCCCTGGAGCCACACATTAGGACTGTGCCTACCCAATCTATGGGAATTCTGCCCATTCCATTGTCCAAAATTGTACAAATTAGGAGAACCCTCCAAAGTCCCCGAGGCCATCCCAATATGTAGGTGTCTGTGGACAAACAAGGGCAGTCTGACACCAGCTGAGCATCTACCTCCACTCATACCATAGATGGATGTCCCCAGAGAAGGAGATGGAAACAGACAGGACCCTAGGCCATAATCGGATCCACTTCTTTGGTTTACAGGCATGTCTCCTCAAAATCCTGGATTCTAATACCAGCATAGGGTGTTTCCTGAGGCACCCATCAGAAAAAATCTCGTCTCCACGAGGAAACTTGTGCATGGGACCTATGTCAAAATCTTAGGAGCATACTTCCGAGTCCCGGTGCCACCGCCCCATTCCAAGGTCCTCATGGAAACAAACACACATTAGGCCCCATGCTCGGGAACGTCCATTTCAACTCAGCCACCCCGGTGTCTCCCGCAGAGCCATCCGATCTCCACTGTCTTGTTGCTAGGAGACAATTGGAATGCGAGGCGGGCTTCCCTGGCATCCATCCTCGAACAGTGCTCTGGAGTCATTCCATATGGGATATTTTGGAGCTGCCAAACAGGTCTCAATTGTCCCGCAGAAGGAATCCTTGAAGGGGGCATCCCACAACTCCCAACATGGGAAAACCTCCATGGCCTTGAGATTCCTCTCCGTTCATGAAGGGGCAGTTATGCACAGAAACTACAACCTGAGCCAAAGTCTGATCCTCGCCGTGACATCAGATGCATGAGATATTGGTTCAGATGTGCAGGGGGTACCTGCCTTGCCCTCGGGACTGAAGTCCAAGCCTAGCTTGTGGTCTCAGACTTCTGTCATCACACTACTGGCCCAGAAGCCCTCAAGTTTGGCAATTACGGACCCACAATGCAGCACTCTGCCTGCCCTCTAGAAAAAATATCTTGCCTAATGAGCTGCCCAGGCACCTCAAATGAGGATCAACCTACACGGCACTCGACTGTACCCAAATTACATAGTCTAACCTGGGCACTAATGCACTGTCTGACACAACCTGAGCCTAAAACTCCTGACCAACAACCAGGCAGCTGGCCGCACACTGAGCACATCAGAACCACCATGGCTTTAGGTCATCATCTCTTCCCAACTGCGGATTTCAGGCTTCAGAACCTAGACCTTATCTCCATCCACTGCCCAGGGTTGAAAATGATGCAGAAATCAGAACTCCTTCACCATGGCAAGAGACCTTGTGATTGGCATGTTGTCCAAAGTTCAGTGTAGTTGAAACCAGTGTGGCCCATGAGGCCCCGCCCAAGCTCGCGGGCCACATTGGTCACAAGCACACATTGTGAACCTCAGCCTGAGCCCAGTCCTCAAGTAAGGCCTCTCAGTGGCTGGATGAAGGGACAGCATATGGGGCCTGCCATGCCCCTAGGCCCCAAATTTTAACCATAGTTTGGGTTGTCCCTTCATTCTTCCCAGGGCTCTGTTTGGAATTCCTCTTTGGTTGGGACACCTGAGGTAACAAACCTGAAAGGAGACCTTCCATCCCACAGATTGACGAAAAACAATTAGGCCGATCCAAATCGACAGAGAGGAAGATTCGTCCATGGCCCATGAGGCCTCCCCACATTCCACGGCCATCTTTGACACAAAATCCAGAGACCAAAGCCTGAGCAAGCGCCTCAGACTCGCTCTTTCTTTGTATCCTGAAGATTTCTTCTCATGGTTTGTAGATTGGGCCTGCCATACCTACGTCCCCAAACCTAAGCTGCGTTTGTGTTTTCCGACTTCTGTCCTCACAGTCCTGGGCCACACACCCTCCAGGGTCTGGCCACTGGTGCCACACATTAGGACTGTGCCTACCCAATCTATGGGAATTCTGCCCATTCCATTGTCCAAAATTGTACAAATTAGGAGAACCCTCCAAAGTCCCCGAGGCCATCCCAATAATGTAGGTCTCTGTGAACAAAGAAGGGCGGTCTGACACCAGCTGAGCATCTACCTCCACTCATACCATAGATGGATGTCCCCAGAGAAGGAGATGGAACCAGACAGGACCCTAGGCCATAATCGGATCCATTGCTTTGGTTTACAGGCATGTCTCCTCAAAAGCCTGGATACCAATACCAGCATAGGGGGTTTCCTGAGGCACCCATCAGAAAACATCTCGTCTCCACGAGGAAACTTGTGCATGGGACCTATGTCAAAATCTTAGGAGAATACTTCAGAGTCCCAGTGCCACAGCCCCATTCCAAGGTCCTCATGGACACAAACACATATTAGGCCCCATGCTCGGGAACTCCATTTGAACTCAGCCACCCCGGTTGCTCGCGCAGAGCCATCCAATCTCCACTCTCTTGTTGCAAGGAGACAATTGGAATGCGAGGCGGGCTTCCCTGGCATCCATCCTCGAACGGTACTCTGGGATGTTTTGGAGCTGCCAAACAGATCTCAATTGTCCCCCAGAAGGAATCCTTGAAGGGGGCATCCCACAACTCCCAATGTGGGAAAACCTCCATGGCCTTGAGATTCCTCTCCGTTCATGCAGGGGCAGTCATGCACAGAAACTACAACCTGAGCCAACGTCTGATCTTTGCCGTGACATCAGATGCATGAGATATTGGTTCAGGTGTGCCGGGGGTACCTGCCTTACCCTCGGGCCTGAAGCCCAAGTCTAGTTGTGGTCTCAGACTTCTGTCCACATCTGTCTATGGGTCTGAGTGCAGGTAGGTGCTCAGTTGGGCTCAGATTGCCCCTGTTTTTCCTGGGAAGCCACCCCTATTGAGATGGATCAGGGACTTCGGAGGTTTATCCTATTAGAAGGGTTGTGGCCATTGGAATGGGCACACACAATTCCCTAGGAGAGGGCAAGTACAGTCCTCAGGTTTGGCTCCAGGGTCCTGAGCCTGTAGGTTTTGTAGGCCAGGGCTGTTTGGACAGTTGTCTGAAAACACAAACTCGGCTTATGTTTCGGGTCATAGGTATGGCAGGACTGATCTACAGACCATGAAGAGAACACTTCGGGATTTGAAAGAAGGGCGAGTGCGAGGCTCCTGCTCAAGTTTTTGTCTCTGGATATCGTGCCACTCATGGTCGTGAAATTTCTGGGGGACTTCATGGGAAATGGACGAGTCTTACTCTCTTGTGGTTTGGCCCCGTCCAAAGAGTTTGGGGGCATTCTATGGGCTGGATGAAGTCCGTTTTTTGTTGTTGTTGTTGTTGTTGTTGTTTTCTTTTTTAACCTCAGGTGTCCCACCAAATGAGGGATTCAAGAGTAGAGCTTTGGGGAGGGGCGACGGGACAATCAGAAATCTGGTTAAAAATTGGGGCCTAGGGACATGTCAAGCCCATTATGACATCTAATGGTCCAGCAACTGAGAGGACTTACTAGAGGACAGGACTCATGCTGAGGGTCACAATGCGTGTGTATGCCCTCCTCGCACTCAAGAATGGGCGGGGCCTCAGGGTGAATGCTGGTTTCTCCTACACTGAACGTTGGACAACGTGCCAACCACAAGGGTTCTTGCCATGGGTAAGGAGGAGTTCTGATTTCTGCATCACACTCACCCCTGGGCAGTGCTCGGAGATAAAGTCTCGGTTCTGAAGCCTGAAAACTGAGGTAGGGAAGAGATGATGACCTAAGGCCATGGCGGGTTTTATGGGCTCAGTGTGCGGTCAGCTTTCTGGGTGTTGGTCAGGAGGTCCGGGTTCAGGTTGTGTTCGACAGTGCATTAGTGCCCAGGATAGACTATATAATTTGGGTAAAGTCGAGTGCTGTGTAGGTTGATCCTCATTTAATGTGCCTGGGCAGCTCATGAGGCAATAATTTTTTTTCTAGAGGGCAGGCAGAGTGCTGCATAGTGGGTCCGGAATTGCCAAACTTGAGGGCTTCGGGGCCAGGAATGTGAGGACGGAAGTCTGAGAAGACAAGCTAGACTTGGGTTTCAGGGCGAGGGCACGGCAGGTACCCCCTGCAGATCTGACCCAATATCTCATGCATCTGAAGTCAGGGCGAGGATCAGACGTTGGCTCAGGTTCGAGTTTCTGTGCATGACGGCCGCATCATGTAGGGAGCGGAATCTCGAGGCCATTGAGGTTTTCCCACGTTGGGAGTTGTGGGATGCCCCCTTCAAGGATTCCTTCTGCAGGACAATTGAGAACTGTTGGACGTCTCCAGGACATCCCATTGGAATGACTCCAGTGCACCGTTCGCGGATGGATGCCTAGGAAGCCTGCCTCGCATTCCAATTGTCTCCTAGCAACAAGACAGTTTAGATATGATGGCTCTCCCGGAGCAACCGGGGTGGCTGAGTTGAAATGGACTTTCCTGATCATGGGTCCTAATGTGTTTTGGTGTCCATGAGGGCCTTGGAATGGGGCGGTGGCACCGGGACCCTGAAGTACTCTCCTAAGCTTTGGACATGGCTCCCATGCACAGGTTTCCTTGTGGAGACGAGATGAGTTCTGATGGGTGCCTCAGGAAAACCCCTATGCTCGTATTGGAATCAGGCTTTTGAGGACACATGCCTGTAACCCAAAGCAATGGATCCTATTATGGCCTAGGGTCCTGTCTGGTTCAATCTTCTTCTCTGGGGACATCCATCTATGGTATGAGTGGAGGTCGATTATCAGCTGGTGTCAGACAGCCCTTTTTTTTTCCGGGCGACCTACACTATTGCGATGGCCTCAGGGACTTTGGAGGTTTCTCCTAATTTGTACGATTTTGGACCATGGAATGGGCAGAATTCCCATGGATTGGTAGGCACAGTCCTAATGTGTGGCTCCAGGGTGTGTGGCCCAAGACTTTGAGGACAGAAGTCTGAAAACACAAACTCAGCTTAGGTTTGGGGACGTAGGTATGGCAGGCACGATCTATAAGCTATGAGAAGAACTCTTCAGGATATGAAGAAAGTGCGAGTCTGCGGCGCTTGCTCAGGCTTTTGTCTCTGGATTTTTTATCAGCGATGGCCGTGGAATGTCGGGGAGGCCTCCTGGGCCATGGACGAATCTTCCTCTCTGAGGATTTGGCCCGATTCCCAATTGCTTTTCGTCAATCTGTGGGATGGGAGGAGTCATTTCAGTTTTGTTACCTCAGGTGTCCCTCCAAAAGAGGAATTCCAAAGCAAAGCCGTGGGGAAGACTGAAGGGACAACCCGAACTATGGTTAAAAATTGGGGCCTAGGGGCATGGCAAGCCCAATATGCTATCTTTTCATCTAGCCACTGAGTGGCCTTACTTGAGGACTGACTCAGCCTGAGGGTCACAATGTGTGTTTGTGACCAATGTGGCCCACGAGCATGGGCGGGGCCTCATGGGCCACACTGGTTTCAACTACACTGAACGTTGGACAACATGCCAACCACAAGGTTTCTTGCCATGGGGAAGGAGATCCGATTTCTGTATCACCTTCAACCCTGGGCAGTGATTGGAGATAAGGTCTAGGTTCTGAAACCTGAAAACCGAGTTTGGGAAGAGATGACGACCTAATGCCATGGCGGCTCCATGTGCTCAGTGTGCGGCCAGCTGTCAGGGAGGGGCCAGGGGTCCAGGCTCAGACTGTGTCAGAAAGGGCATTAGTGCCCTGGTCAGCCTATGTATTTGGGGTACAGCCAAGGTCGGTGCAGGTTGATCCTCATTTGGGGTTACTGGGTAGCCCCAGAGGACAATGTTTTTCTTCTGGAGGGCAGGCAGAGTGCTGCATTTTAGTTCTGGATTGCCAAACTGGAGGGCTTGTGGGCCAGTAGTCTGACGACAAAATTCTGAGAACACAAGCTAGGCTTAGGTACTGGGTGAGGCCATGGCAGGCACAATCTACAGACCTGAATCGAGATCTCGTGCATCTGAAGTCAGGGCGAGGATCAGACGATCGCTCAGGTTGGAGTTTCTGCCCCTGATGGCCCCTTCATGAATGTGGGGGCATCACGAGGCCATGGGGGTTTTCCCACGATGGGAGTTATGAGAAGCTCCAAAATGCAGAGAGTCTTCTGCAGAACAATTGAGACCTGTTGTTTGGGTCCAGGCCAATGATTCTGAGCAGGGTTCTAAGGATGGATGGCTGGGTAGCCCACCTCGCATTCCAATTGTCTCCTAGCAACAAGAGAGTTTAGATGCTGGATCTTGTCGAGCAACCGAGGAGGCTGAGTTGAAATGGACTCGCCTGTGGATGGCTCCTAATGTGCTTTTGTGTCTATGCAGACCTTGGAATGAAGCAGTGGCACTGGGGCCCTGATCGTTCTCCTAAACAGATGCTTTGACACAGCTCCAACGTGCAAGTTTCCCATGTGTAGATGAGATGTTTTCTGATGGCTGAGTCAAGAAACAGCCATATGCTGGTTTTGAAAACCAGGCCTCTGAGGAGAGATGCCTGGAAACCAAAGCAATGGATCTGATTAGTGCCTAGGTTCCAGTTCTTTCCTTTGGACCTCTGGGGACATCTGTCTATTGGTCTGAGTGTAGATAAGTGCTTAGATGGCCTCAGATTGCCCCTGATTTTCCTGGGAAGCCACCACTAGTGAGATGGATCAGGGACGTTGGCGATTTTTCCTATTAGAAGTGTTGTGGCCATCGGAATGGGCACACACAATCCCCTTGGAGAGGGCAAGTATAGTCCTCAGGTTTGGCTCCAGGGACCTGAGCCTGTAGGTTGTGTAGGCCAGGGCTGTTTGGACAGTTGTCTGAAAATACAAACTCGGCTTATGTTTCGGGTCATAGGTATGGCAGGACTGATCTACAGACTTGAGGAGAACTCTTCGTGATTTGAGAAAAGGGCGAGTGTGAGGCTCTTGAGCAAGTTTTTGTCTCTGGATATAGTGTCAATCATGGTGGTGAAATTTCTGCGTGACTTCATGGGAAATGGTCGAGTCTTACTCTCTGGTGGTTTGGCCCTGTACAAAGAGTTTGTGGTCATACTTTGGGATGGAAGAAGTCCGTTATTATGTTGTTGTTGCTTTCTTTTTTAACCTCAGGTGTCCCACCAAATGAGGGATTCCAGAGTAGAGCCCTGGGTCAGGGACGACTGGACAATCAGAAATCGGGTTAAAAATTGGGGCCTAGGGACATGTCAAGCCCATTATGATATCTAATGGTCCAGCCACTGAGAGGACTTACTAGAGGACAGAACTCATGCTGAGGGTCACAATGCGTGTTTATGCCCAAAATGGGTGGGGCATCAGGGTGAATGCTGGTTTCTCCTCTACTGAACGTTGGACAATGTGCCAACCACAAGGTTTCTTGCCATGGGTAAGGAGGAGTTCTGATTTCTGCATCACACTCACCCCTGGGCAGTGATTGGAGATAAGGTCTCGTTTTGAAGCCTGAACTGAGGTAGGGAAGAGAAGGCGACCTAAGGCCATGGCAGGTCTGATGTGCTCAATGTGCGGTCAGCTGCCTGATGTTGGTCCGGAGGTTCGGGCTCAGGTTTTGTCAGAGAGTGCATTAGTGCTCTGGTTAGACTATATAATTTGGGTACAGTCGAGTGCCGTGTAGGTTTATCCTCATTTGAGGTGCCTGGGCAGCTCATTAGGCAAGATATTTTTTCTAGAGGGCTGGCAGAGTGCTGCATTGTGGGTCCGGAATTGCCAAACCTGAGGTCTCCTGGGCCAATAGTGTGAGGACAGAAGTCTTAGAACACAAGCTAGACTTGGGCTTCAGGCCGATGGCACGGCAGTTACCCCCTGCAGATCGGAACCAATATCTCATGCATCTGAATTCACGGCGAGGATCAGACGTTGGCTCAGGTTGAATTTTCTGTGCTTGACTGCCCCTTCAAGAACGGACCGGAATCTCAAGGCCATGGAGGTTTTCCCACGTTGGGAGTTGTGGGATTCCCCCTTCATGGATTCCTTCTGAGGGACAATTGAGAATTGTTGGGCAGCTCCAGGACATCCCATAAGGAATGACTCCAGATCACCATTGGAGGATGGATGCCAGGGAAGGCCGCCTCGCATTCCAATTGTCTTTTAGCAACAAGACAGGTGAGATCGGATGGCTATGCTGGAGCAACCGGGGTGGCTGAGTTGAAATGGATTTTTCCTCAGAATGGAGCCTAAGGTGTGTTTGTGTCCATGAGGGCCTTGGAGGATGGATGCCCAGGAAGACCGCCTCGCATTCCAATTGTCTCCTAGCAACAAGACAGTTGAGATCGAATGGCCTGCAGGAGCAACCTTGGTGGCTGAGTTGAAATGGACTTTCCTGAGGATGGGGCCTAATGTGTTTTTGTGTCCATGAGGGCGTTGGAATGGGGGGGTGGCACCGGGACCCTGAAGTATTCTCCTAACCTTTGGACATAGCTCCCAAGCACAAGTTTCCTTGTGAAGACGATTTTTGTTCTGATGGGTGCCTCAGGAAACCCCCTTTGCTGGTATTGGAATCCGGGATTTTGAGGAGACATGCCTGTAAACCAAATAATGGATCCGATTATGGCCTAGGGTCCTGTCTGGTTCAATCTTCTTCTCTGGGGACATCCATCTATGGTATGAATGGAGGTAGATGCTCAGCTGGTGGCAGACCACACTTGTTTGTCCCTGGAGACTTACACTATTGGGATGGCTTCCGGAATGTTGGAGTGTTCTCCTAATTTGTACGATTTTGGACAATGGTATGGGCAGAATTCGCATGGATTGGGTAGGCACAGTCCTAATGTGTGGCTCCAGGGGCCTCAGCCTGGAGGGTGTGTGGCCCAGGACTTAGAGGACAGAAGGCTGAAAACACAAACTCAGCTTACGTTTGGGGACGCAGGTATGGCAGGCCCAATCTACAAACCATTAGAAGAACTCTTCAGGATATGAAGAAAGAGCGAGTCTGAGGTACGTGATCAGGATTTTGTCTCTGGATTTTGTATCAACGATTGCCGTGGAATGTGGAGAGTCCTCATGAGCCAGGGACGAATCTTCCTCTCTTTGGAATTGGCCCGGTCCCAATTGTTTTTCGTCAAGCTGTGCGATGGGAGGTCTCCTTTCAGGTTTGTGACCTCAGGTGTCCCAACCAAAGAGGAATTACAAAGCAGAACCCTGGAAAAGAGTGAATGGACAACCCAAACTATTGTTAAAAATTTAGGGTCTAGGGGCTTGGCAGGCCCAATATGCTTTCTCTTCATCCAGCCACTGAGAGGACTTACTTGAGGACTGGGCTCAGGCAGAGGGTCACAAAGTGTGTTGGTGACCAATGTGACCCGCGAGCATGGGCGGGGCCTCATGGGCCACCCTGGTTTCAACTACACTGAATTTTGGACAACATGCAAAACACAAGGTCTCTTGCAATGGGGAAGGAGTTCTGATTTCGGCATCATTTTCATCCCTGGGCAGTGGTTGGAGATAACGTCTAGGTTTTGAAGCCTGAAAACCGCAGTTGGAAAGAGATGACGACATAAGGCCATGGCGGGTCTTATGGGCTCAGTGTGCGGTCAGCAGGCTTGGAGTTGGTCAGGATTATCTGGCACAGTTGTTTCAGAGAGTGCAATAGTGCCCAGATTACACTACATAATTTGGGTACAGTCGAGTGCCGTGAAGGTTTATCCTCATTTGAGGTGCCTGGGCAGCTCATTAGGCAAGATATTTTTTCTAGAGGGCAGGCAGAGTGCTGCATTGTGGGTATGGAATTGCCAAACTTGAGGGCTTCTGGGCCAGGAGTGAGAGGACAGAAGTCTGAGAACACAAGCTGGACTTGGGCTTCAGGCCGAGGGCACGACAGGTACCCCCTGCAGTTCTGAACCAATATCTCATGCATCTGAAGTCACAGCGAGGATCAGATATTAGCTCAGGTTGGAGTTTTTGTGCATGACGGCCCCTTCATGAACGGAGCGGAATCTCAAGTCCACGGAGGTTTTCCCACTTGGGAATTGTGGGATGCCCCCTTCAAGGATTCCTTCTGCGGGAAAATTGAGACCAGTTGGGCAGCTCCAGGACATCCCATACGGAATGACTCCAGAGCACCGTTGGATGATGAATGCCAGGGAAGCCCACCTCGCATTCCAATTGTCTCCTAGCAACAAGACAGTTGAGATCGGATGGCTATGTGGGAGCAAATGGTTGGCTGAGTTGAAATGGACTTTCCTTAGGTTGGGGCCCAATGTGTGTTTGTGTCCATGAGGGCCTTGGAATGGGGCGGTGGCACCGGGACCCTGAAGTATTCTCCTAAGCTATTGACATAGCTCCCATGCAAAAGTTTCCTTGTGGAGACAAGATTTGTTCTGATGGGTGCCTCAGGAAACCTCTCTATGCTGGTATTGGAATCCAGGTTTTGAGGAGACATGCCTGTAAACCAAAGCATGGATCCGATTATGGCCTAGGGTCCTGTCTGCTTCCATCTTCTTCTCTGGGGACATTCATCTATGGTATGAGTGGAGGTAGATGCTCACCAGGTGTCAGACCACCCTTGTTTGTCCCCGGAAACCTAACTATGGGTATGGCCTCGGGGACATTGGAGCGTTCTCCTAATTGTATGATTTTGGACAATGGAATGGGCAGAATTCCCATAGATTGGGTAGGCACTGTCCTAATAATAATGGCTCCAGGGGCCCCAGCCTGGAGGGTGTGTGGCCCAGAACTTTGAGGACAGAACTTGAAAACACAAACTCCGCTTACGTTTGGGGACGTAGGTATGGCAGGCCCGATCTACAAACCATGAGAAGAACTCTTCAGGAAATGAAGAAAGAGCGAGTCTGAGGCGCTTGTTCAGGCTTTTGTCTCTGGATTTTGTATCAACGATGGCCGTGGAATGTGGGGAGTCCTCATGAGCCAGGAACGAATCTTCCTCTCTGAGGATTTGGCCCGGTCCCAATTGTTTTTCGTCAATCTGTGGGATAGGAGGTCTCCTTTCAGGTTTGTTACCTCAGGTGTCCGAACCAAAGAGGAATTCCAAAGCAGAGCCCTGGGGAAGAGTGAAGGGACCACCCAAACTATGGTTAAAAATTGGTGCCTAAGGGCATTTCAGGCCCAATATGCTGTCTCTTCATCCAGCCACTGAGAGGCCTTACTTGAGGACTAGGCTCAGGCTGAGGGTCACAATGTGTGATTGTGTCCAATGTGGCCCGGGAGAGTGGGCGTGGCCTCGTGGGCCACACTGGTTTCAACTACACTGAACTTTGGACAACATGCCAATCACAAGGTCTCTTGCCATGGGGAAGGAGTTCTGATTTCTGCATCATTTTCAATCCGGGGCAGTGGTTGGAGATAAGTTCTAGGTACTGAAGCATGAAAACCGCAGTTTGGAAGAGATGACGACCTAAGGATATGGCGGGTCTGATGTGCTCAGTGTGCGTTCAGCTGCCTGGGTGTTGGTCAGGAGTTTCGGGCTCATGTGGTGTCAGAAAGTGCATTAGTGCCCAGGTTACACTCTATAATTTGGGTACAGTTGAGTGCCGTCTAGGTTTATATTCATTTGAGGTGCCTGGGCAGCTCATTAGGCAAGATATTTTTGCTAGAGGGAGGGCAGAGTGCTGCATTGTGGGTCCGGAATTGCAAAACTACTGGACTTCTGGACAAGGAGTGTGAGGATAGACGTCTGAAAACACAATCTAGACTTGAGCTTCAGGCTGAGGGCACGGCAGGTACCCCCTGCAGATCTGAACCAATCTCTCATGCATCTGAAGTCACGGCGAGGATCAGACGTTGGCTCAGGTTGGAGTTTCTGTGCATGACTGCCCCTTCATGAACAGAGCGGAATCTCAGACCATGGAGGTTTTCCCACGTTGGGAGATGTGGGATGCCCCCTTCAAGGATTCCTTCTGTGGGACAATTGAGACCTGTTCGGCAGATCCATGATATCCCATATGGAATGACTTCAGAGCACCTTTCAGAGATGGATGCCAGGGTAGCTGGCCTCGCACTCCAATTGTTTCCTAGCAACAAGACAGTTGAGATCTGATGGCTCTACGGGAGCCACCGGGGTGGCTGAGTTTAAATGGACTTTCCCGAGGATAGGGCCTAATATGTGTTTGTGTCCATTAAAGCCTTGGAATGGGGCGGTGGCACCGGGACCCTGAAGTATTCTCCTAAGCTTTTGACATAGGTCCCATGCACAAGTTTCCTTGTGGAGACGAGATTTGTTCTGATGGGTGCCTCAGGAAACCCCCTATGCTGGTCTTGGAATCCAGGCTTTTGAGGAGACATGCCTTTAAACCAAAGCAATGGATCCGATTATGGCCTAGGGTCCTGTCTGATTCCATCTACTTCTCTGGCGACATCCATCTATGGTATGAGTGGAGGTAGATGCTCACCGGTTGTCAGACCCCCCTTGTTTGTCCACGGACTCCTACATTATTGGGATGGCCTCGGGATCTTTGGCAGGTTCTCCTAATTTGTACAATTTGGGCAATGGAATGGGCAGAATTCCCATGGATTTGGTAGGCACAGTCCTAATGTGTGGCTCCAAAGGCCCCAGCCTGGAGTGTGTGTGGCCCAGGAATTTGAAGACAGAAGTCTGAAAACACAAACCCAGCTTAGGGTTGTGGACACGGTATGGCAGGCCCAAACTGCAAACCATGAGAAGAACTCTTCAGGATATGAAGAAAGAGCGAGTCTGAGGCGCTTGCTCAGGCTTTTGTCTCTGGATTTTGTATCAATGATGGCCGTGGATGTGGGGAGGCCTCATGGGCCATGGACGAATCTTCCTCTCTGTGGATTTGGCCCAGTCCCAATTCTTTTTCGTCAATCTGTGGGATGGAAGGTCTCCTTTCAGGTTTGTTACCTCAGGTGTCCCAACCAAAGAGGAATTCCAAAGCAGAGACCTAGGGAAGAGTGAAGGGACAACCCAAACTATGGTTAAAAATTGGTGCCTAGGGGCATGGCAGGCCCAATATGCTGTCTCTTCATCCAGCCACTGAGAGGCCTTCCTTGAGGACTGGGCTCAGGCTGAGGGTCACAATGTGTGTTTGTGTCCAATGTGGCCCGGGAGAGTGGGCGTGGCCTCGTGGGCCACACTGGTTTCAACTACACTGAACTTTGGACAAATGCCAATCACAAGGTCTCTTGCCATGGGGAAGGAGTTCTGATTTCTGCATCATTTTCAATCCGTGGCAGTGTTTGGAGATAAGGTCTACGTTCTGAAGCTTGAAAACCGCAGTTGGGAAGAGATGACGACCTAAGGCCATGGCGGGTCTGATGTGCTCAGTGTGCGGTCAGCTGCCTGGGTGTTGGTCAGGAGGTTCGGGCTCATGTGGTGTCAGACAGCGCATTAGTGCCCAGGTTACACTCTATAATTTGGGTACAGTTGAGTGCCGTGTAGGTTTATCCTCATTTGAGGTTCCTGGGCAGCTCATTAGGCAAGATATTTTTGCTAGAGGGCAGGCAGAGTGCTGCATTGTGGGTCCGGAATTGCCAAACTTGAGGGCTTCTGGGCGAGGAGTGTGAGGACAGAAGTCTGAGAACACGATCTAGACTTGGGCTTCAGGCCGAGGCTACGGCAGGTACCCCATGCAGATCTGAACCAATCTCTCATGCATCTGAAGTCACGGCGAGGATCAGACGGTGACTCAGGTTTGAGTTTCTGTGCATGACTGCCCCTTCATGAACAGAGCGGAATCTCAAGGCCATGGAGGTTTTCCCACGTTGGGAGTTGTGGGATGCCCCCTTCAAGGATTCCTTCTGCGGGACAATTGAGACCTGTTGGGCAGCTCCAGGATATCCCATATGGAAGAACTCCAGAGCACCGTTCGGGGATGGATGCCAGGGAAGCCGGCCTCGCATCCAAATTGTCTCCTAGCAACAAGACAGTTGAGATCTGATGGCTCTGCCGGAGCTACCGGGGTGTCTGAGATGAAATGGAATTTCCCGAGGACGGGGCCCAATATGTGTTTGTGTTTCTAATGACCCTGGAAAAGGGCAGTGGCATCGGGACCCTGAAGTATTCTCCTAAGCTTTTGACATAGGTCCCATGCACAAGTTTCCTTGTGGAGACGAGATTTGTTCTGATGGGTGCCTCAGGAAACCCCCTATGCTGGTCTTGGAATCCAGGCTTTTGAGGAGACATGCCTGTAAACCAAAGCAATGGATCCGATTATGGCTAGGGTTCTGTCTGGTTCCATCTCCTTCTCTGGGGACATCCGTCTATGGTATGAGTGGAAGTAGATGCTCAGCTGGTGTCAGACTGCCCTTGTTTGTCCACGGAGTCCTATACTATTGGGATGGCCTCGGGGACTTTGGAGGGTTCTACTAATTTGTACGATTTGGAACAATGGAATGGGCAGAATTCCCATGGATTGGGTAGGCACAGTCCTAATGTGTGGCTCCAGGGGCCCCAGCCTGGAGGGTGTGTGGCCCAGGAATTTGAGGACAGAAGTCTGAAAACACAAACTCAGCTTAGGTTAGGGGACGTAGGTATGGCAGGTCCATTCTACAAACCATGAGAAGAACTTTTCAGCATATGAAGAAAGAGCGAGTCTGAGGCACTTTCTCTGGCTTTTGTCTCTGGACTTTGTATCAACGATGGCCGTGGATGTGGGGAGGCCTCATGGGCCATGGACGAATCTTCCTCTCTTTGGATTTGGTCCGGTCCCAATTGTTTTTCGTCAATCTGTGGGATGGAAGGTCTCCTTTCAGGTTTGTTACCTCAGGTGTCCCAACCAAAGAGGAATTCCAAAGCAGAGCCCTGGGGAAGAGTGAAGGGACAACCCAAACTATGGTTAAAAATTGGCGCCTAGGGGCATGGCAGGCCCAATATGCTGTCTCTTCATCCATCCACTGAGAGGCCTTACTTGAGGACTGGGCTCAGGCTGAGGGTCACAATGTGTGTTTGTGTCCAATGTGGCCCGGGAGAGTGGGCGTGGCCTCATGGGCCACACTGGTTTCAACTACACTAAACTTTGGACAACTTGCCAATCACAAGGTCTCTTGCCATGGGGAAGGAGTTCTGATTTCTGCATCATTTTCAATCCTGGGCAGTGGTTGGAGATAAGTTCTAGGTACTGAAGCATGAAAACCGCTGTTTGGAAGAGATGACGGCCTAAGGCCATGGCGGGTCTGTTGTGCTCAGTGTGCGGTCAGCTGCCTGGGTGTTGGTCAGGAGGTTCGGTCTCATGTGGTGTCAGACAGTGCATTAGTGCCCAAGTTACACTCTATAATTTGCGTACAGTTGAGTGCCGTGTAGGTTTATCCTCATTTGAGGTGCCAGGGCAGCTCATTAGGCAATATATTTTTGCTAGAGGGCAGGCAGAGTGCTGCATTGTGGGTCCGGAATTGCCAAACTTCTGGACTCTTGGACCAGGAGTGTGAGGACAGAAGTCTGAGAACACGATCTAGACTTGGGCTTCAGGCCGAGGCTACGGCAGGTACCCCCTGCAGATCTGAACCAATCTCTCATGCATCTGAAGTCATGGTGAGGTTCAGACGTTGGCTCAGGTTGGAGTTTCTGTGCATGACTGCCCCTTCATGAACGGACCGGAACCTCAAGGCCATGGAGTTTTTCCCACGTTGAGTGTTGTGGGATGCCCCTTTCAAGGATTTCTTCTGCGGGAAAATTGAGACCTTTTGGGGCAGCTCCATGATATCCCATATGGAATGACTCCAAAGCACTTTCGGGGATGATGCCATGGTAGCCGGCCCCGCATACCAATTGTCTCCTAGCAACAAGACAGTTGAGATCTGATGGCTCTGCGTGAGCAACCGATGTAGCTGAGTTGAAATGGACTTTCCCGAGGATGGGGCCTAATATGTGTTTGTGTCCATTAAAGCCTTGGAATGGGGCGGTGGCAGCGGGACCCTGAAGTATTCTCCTAAGCTTTTGACATAGGTCCGAAACTGAAGTTTTCTTGTGGAGACGAGATTTGTTCTGATGGGTGCCTCAGGAAACCCCCTATGCTGGTCTTGGAATCCAGGCTTTTGAGGAGACATGCCTTTAAACCAAAGCAATGGATCCGATTATGGCCTAGGATGTTGTCTGATTCCATCTTCTTCTCTGGGGACATCTATCTATAGTATGAGTGGAGGTAGATGCTCAGCTGGTGTCAGACCTCCCTTGTTTGTCCACGGACTCCTACATTATTGGGATGGCCTCGGGAACTTTGGAGGGTTCTCCTAATTTGTACGATTTTGGGCAATGGAATGGGCAGAATTCCCATGGATTTGGTAGGCACAGTCCTAATGTGTGGCTCCAGAGGCCCCAGCCTGGAGTGTGTGTGGCCCAGGAATTTGAAGACAGAAGTCTGAAAACACAAAGTCAGCTTAGGTTAGGGGACGTAGGTATGGCAGGTCCAATCTACAACCATGAGAAGAACTCTTCAGGATATGAAAAAAGAGTGATTCTGAGGTGCTTCCTCAGGCATTTGTCTGTGGATTTTGTATCAAAGATGGGCGTCAAATGTGGGAAGACCTCATGGGCCATGGACGAATCTTCCTCTCTGTGGATTTGGCCCGGTCCCAATTTCTTTCCGTGAATCTGTGGGATGGGAGGTCTCCTCTCAGGTTTGTTACCTCAGGTGTACAACCAAAGAGGAATTCCTAAGGAGAGCCCTGGGGAAGAGTGAAGGGACAACACAAATTATGGTTAAAAAATGGGGCCTAGGGGCATGGCAGGCCCAATATGCTGTCTCTTCTTCCAGCCACTGAGTGGCCTTACTTGAGGACGGGGTTCAGGCTGAGGGTCACAATGTGTGTTTGTGACTAATGTGGCCTGCGAACAGGGGAGGGGCCTCATGTGCCACACTGGTTTCATCTACTTAGAATTTTGGACAACATGCTAATCACAAGGTCTCTTGCCATGTTGAAGGAGCTCTGATTTCTGCATCATTTTCAACCCTGGGCAGTGGTTGGAGATAAGGTCTAGGTTCTGAAGCCTGGAAACCGCAGTTGGGAAGAGATGACGAACTAAGGCCATGGCGGGTCTGATGTGCTCAGTGTGCGGTCAGCTGCCTGGGTGTTGGTCCGGAGGTTCTCTTTCAGGTTGTGTCAGACAGTGCATTAGTGCCCAGGTTAGATATATAATTTAGGTACATTCTAGTGCCGTGTAGGTTTATCATCATTTGAGGTGCCTGGGCAACACATTAGGCAATATATTTTTTCTAGAGGGCAAGCAGAGTGCTGCATTGTGAGTCCGGTATTGCCGAACATGAGGGATTCTGGACCAGGAGTGTGAGGACAAGTCTGAGAACAGAAGCTAACTTGGGCTTCAGGCCGAGGGCATGGCTGGTACCCCTTGCAGATCTGAACGAATATCTCATGCATCTGAAGTTACGGCGAGGTTCAGACGTTGACTCAAGTTGGAGTTTCTGTGCTGACTGCCCCTTCATGAACGGAGCGGAATTCAAGGCCATGGAGGTTTTTCCACGTTGGGAGTTTTGGGATGCCCCTTTCAAGGATTCATTCTGCGGGACAATTGAGACCTGGTGGGCAGCTCCAGGATATCCGATATGGAATGACACCAGAGCACCGTTCGGGGATGGATGCCAGGGAAACCGGCCTCGCATTCTAATTGTCTCCTAGCAACAAGACAGTTGAGATCTGAAGGCCATGCCGGAGCAACCGGGGTGGCTGAGTTGAAACGGACTTTCCCGAGGATGTGGCCTAATATGTGTTTGTGTCCATGAGAACTTGGAATGGGGCGGTGGCACCGGGACCCTGAAGTATTCTCCTAAGCTTTTGACATAGGTCCCATGCACAAGTTTTCTTGTGGAGACGAGATTTGTTCTGATGGGTGCCTCAGGAAGCCCCCTATGCTGGTCTTGGAATCCAGGCTTTTGAGGAGACATGCCTGTAAACAAAAGCAATGGATCCGATTATTGCCTAGGGTACTGTCTGGCTCCATCTTCTTCTCTGGGGACATCCATCTATGGTATGAGTGTAGGTAGATGCTCAGCTGGTGTCAGACCGCCCTTGTTTGTCCCGGGAGACCTACACTATTGGGATGGCCTCGGGAACTTTGGAGGGTTCTCCTAATTTGTACGATTTTGGACAATGGAATGGGCAGAATTCCCATGGATTGGGTAGACACAGTCCTAATGTGTGGCTCCAGGGGCCCCAGGTTGGAGGGTGTGTGGCCCAGGAATTTGAGGACAGAGGTCTGAGAACACAAACTCAGCTTAGGTTTGGGGACGTAGGTATGGCAGGTCCAATCTACAAATCATGTGAAGAACTCTTCAGGATATGAAGAAAGAGCGAGTCTGAGGCGCTTGCTCAGGCTTTTGTCTCTGGATTTTGTATCAAATATAGGGGTGGAATGTGGGGAGGCCTCATGGGCGATGGAGGAATCTTCCTCTGTGGATTTGGCCCGGTCCCAATTTCTTTCCTTCAATCTGTGGGATGGGAGGTCTCCTCTCAGGTTTGTTACCTCAGGTGTCCCAACCAAAGAGGAATTCCAAAGCAGAGACCTGGGGAAGAGTGAAGGGACAACCCAAACTATGGTTAAAAAATGGGGCTTGGGGAATGGCAGGCCCCATATGCTGTCTCTTCATCCAGCCACTGAGTGGCCTTACTTAAGGACTGGGCACAGGCTGTGGGTCACAATGTGTATTTGTGACCAATGTGGCCCACGAGCATGAGTGGGACCTCATAGGCCACACTGTTTCAACTACACTGAACTTTGGACAACATGCCAATCACAAGGTCTCTTGCCATGGGGGAGGAGCTCTGATTTCTGCATCATTTTCAACCCTGGGCAGTGTTTGGAGTTAAGGTCTAGGTTCTGAAGCCTGAAAACCGCAGTTGTGAAGAGATGACGACCTAAGGCCATGGCGGTTCTGATGTGCTCAGTGTGTGGTCAGCTGCCTGGGTGTTGGTCCGGAGGTTCGGGTTCAGGTTTTGTCAGCCAGTGCATTAGTGCCCGGATTAGACTATATAATTTAGGTACAGTCGAGTGCCGTGTACGTTTATACTCATTTGAGGTGCCTGGGCTACTCATTAGGCACGATATTTTTTAAGAGGGCTGGCAGAGTGCTGCATTGTGGGTCCAGAATTGCCAAAATTGAGGGCTTCTGGGCCAGGAGTAGGAGGACAGAAGTCTGAGAACACAAGCTAGACCTGGGCTTCAGGCCGAGGGCACGGCAGGTACCGGCTGCAGATCTGAACCAATATCTCATGCATCTGAAGTCACGGCGAGGATCAGACATTGGCTCAGGTTGGAGTTTCTGTGCATGACTGCCCCTTCATGAACGGAACGGAAACTCAAGGCCATGGAGGTTTTCCCACGTTGGAAGTTGTGGGATGTTTCCTTGAAGGATTCCTTCTGCGGGACAATTGGGACCTGTTGTCAGCTCCAGGACATCCCATATGGAATGACACCAGAGCACCGTTCGAGGATGGATGCTAGGGAAGCCCGCCTCGCATTCCAATTGTCTGCTAGCAACAAGACAGTTGAGATCTGATGGCTCAGGCGGAGCAATTGGGGCGGCTGTGTTGAAAAGGACTTTCCCGAGGATGGGGCCTAATGTGTGTTTATGTCCATTAAGACCTTGGATTTGGGCGGTGGCACCGGGACCCTGAAGTATTCTCCTAAGCTTTTGACATAGGTCCCATGCACAAGTTCCTTGTGGAGACGAGATTTATTCTGATGGGTGCCTCAGGAAACCCCCTATGCTGGTCTAGGAATCCAGGCTTTGAGGAGACATGCCTGTAAACCAAAGCAATGGATCCGATTATGGCCTAGGGTCCTGTCTGGTTCCATTTCTTCTCTGGGGATGTCCATCTATGGTATGAGTGGAGGTACATGCTCAGGTTGTGTCAGACGGCCCTTGTTTGTCCCAGGAGACCTACACTATTGGGATGGTCTAGGGGACTTCGGAGGGTTCTTCTAATTTGTACGATTTTGAACAATGGAATGGGCAGAATTCCCATGGATTGGTTAGGCACAGTCCTATGTGTGGCCCAGGGGTCCCAGCCTGGAGGGTGAGTGGCCCAGGAATTTGAAGACAGATGTCTGAATACACAAACTCAGCTTAGGTTTGGGGACGTAGGTATGGCAGGTCCAATCTACAAACCATGAGAAGAACTCTTCAGGATATGAAGAAAGAGCGAGTCTGAGGCACTTGCTCAGGCTTTTGTCTCTGGATTTTTTATCAAAGATGGGCGTGGAATGTGGGGAGGCCTCATGGGCTTGGATGAAACTTCCTATCTGTGGATTTGGCCCGGTCCCAATTTCTTTCCGTCAATCTGTGGGATGGGAGGTCTCCTCTCAGGTTTGTTACCTCAGTTGTCCCAACCAAAGAGGAATTCCTAAGCAGAGCCCTGGGGAAGAGTGAAGTGACAACCCAAATTATCGTTAAAAAATGGGGCTTAGGGGCATGGCAGGCCAAATATGCTGTCTCTTCTTCCAGCCACTGAGTGGCCTTACGTGAGGACGGGGTTCAGGCTGAGGGTCACAATGTGTGTTTATGACTAATGTTGCCCGCCAGCAGGGGCGGGGCCTCATGTGCCACACTGTTTTCATCTACACTAAACTTTGGACAACATGCCAATCACAAGGTCTCTTGCCATGGGGAAGGAGCTCTGATTTCTGCATCATTTTCAACCCTGGGCAGTGGTTGGAGATAAGGTCTAGTTTCTGAAGCCTGGAAACCGCAGTTGGGAAGAGATGACGACCTAAGGCCATGGCGGGTCTGATGTGCTCATTTTGCGGGCAGCTGCCTGGGTGTTGGTCCGGAGTTTCAGGTTCAGGTTGTGTCAGACTGTGCATTAGTGCCCAGGTTAGATATATAATTTAGGTACATTCTAGTGCCGTGTAGGTTTATCCTCATTTGATGTGCCTGGGCAACTCATTAGGCAATATATTTTTTTCTAGAGGGCAAGCAGAGTGCTGCATTGTGGGTCCGGTATTGCCGAACATGAGGGATTCTGGACCACGAGTGTGAGGACAAGTCTGAGAACAGAAGCTAGACTTGGGCTTCAGTCCGAGGGCATGGCTGGTACCCCTTGCTGATCTGAACGAATATCTCATGCTTCTGAAGTTATGGCGAGGTTCAGACGTTGGCTCAGGTTGGAGTTTCTGTGCTGACTGCCCCTTCATGAATGGAGCGGAATCTCAAGGCCATGGAAGTTTTCCCACGTTCGGAGTTTTGGAATGCCCCCTTCAAGGATTCCTTCTGAGGGCCAATTGAGACCTGTTGGGCAGCTCCATGTTATCCCATATGGAATGAGTCCAGAGCACCATTCGGGGATGAATGCCAGGGAAGCCGGCCTCGCATTCTAATTGTCTCCTAGCAACAAGACAGTTGAGATCTGAAGGCTCTGCGGGAGCAACCAGGGTGGCTGAGTTGAAATGGACTTTCCCGAGAATGGGGCCTAATATGTGTTTGTGTCCATGAGGGCCTTGGAATGGGGCGGTGGCACCGGGACTCTGAAGTTTTCTCCTAAGCTTTTGACATAGGTCCCATGCACAAGTTTCCTTGTGGAGACGAGATTTGTTCTGATGGGTGCCTCAGGAAACCCGCTTTGCTGGTCTTGGAATCCAGGCTTTTGAGGAGACATGCCTGTAAACCAAAGCAATGGATCTGATTATGGCCTAGGGTCCTGTCTGGTTCCATCTTCTTCTCTCGGGACATCCATCTATGGTATGAGTGTAGGTAGATGCTCAGTTGGGGTCAGACCGCCCTTGTTTGTCCCGGGAGACCTACACTATTGGGATGGCCTCGGGAATTTTGGAGGGTTGTCCTAATTTGTACGATTTTGGACAATGGAATGGGCTGAATTCCCATGGATTGGGTAGGCACATTCCTAATGTGTGGCTCCGGGGGCCCCAGGTTGGAGGGTGTGTGGCACAGGAATTTGAGGACAGAGGTCTGAAAACACAAACTCAGCTTAGGTTGGGGACGAAGGTATGGCAGGTCCAATCTACAAATCATGTGAAGAACTCTTCAGGATATGAAGAAAGAGCGAGTCTGAGGCGCTTGCTCAGGCTTTTCTCTCTGGATTTTGTATCAAAGATGGGCATGGGATGTGGGGAGGCCTCATGGTCCATGGAGGAATCTTCCTCTGTGGATTTGGCCCGGTCCCAATTTCTTTCCGTCAATCTGTGGGATGGGAGGTCTCCTCTCAGGTTTGTTACCTCAGGTGTCCCAACCAAAGAGGAATTCCAAAGCAGAGACCTGGGGAAGAGTGAAGGGACAACCCAAACTATGGTAAAAAAATGGGGCTTGGGGCATGGCAGGCCCAGGATGCTTTCTCTTCATCCAGCCACTGAGTGGCCTTACTTAAGGACTGGGCCCAGGCTTTGGGTCACAATGTGTTTTTGTGACCAATGTGCGCCGCGAGCATGGGCGGGACCACATAGGCCACACTGTATCAACTACACTGAACTTTGGACAACATGCCAATAACAAGGTCTCTTGCCATGGGGAAGGAGCTCTGATTTCTGCATCATTTTCAACCCTGGGCAGTGTTTAGAGATAAGGTCTAGGTTCTGAAGCCTGAAAACCGCAGTTGGGAAGAGATGACGACCTAAGGCCATGGCGGGTCTGATGTGCTCAGTGTGCGGTCAGCTGCCTTGGTGTTAATCCGGAGGTTCGGGTTCAGGTTGTGTCAGACAGTGAATTAGTACCCAGGTTAGACTATATAATTCAGGTACAGTCGAGAGCCGTGTAGGTTTATCTTCATTTGAGGTGCCTGGGCTACTCATTAGGCAATATATTTTTTCTAGAGGCAGGCAGAGTGCTGCATTGTGGGTCCGGTATTGCCAAACATGAGGGATTCTGGACCAGGAGTGTGAGGACAAGTCTGAGAACAGAAGCTAGACTTGGGCTTAAGGCCGAGGCACGGCTGGTACCACCTGCAGATCTGAACGAATATCTCATGCTTCTGAAGTCATGGCGAGTATCAGACGTTGGCTCGGGTTGGAGTTTCTGTGCATGACTGCCCCTTCATGAACGGAGCGGAATCTCAAGGCCATGGAGGTTTTTCCACGTTGGGAGTTGTGGGATGCCCCCTTCAAGGACTCCTTCTGCGGGACAATTGAGAGCTTTTGGGCAGCTCCAGGATATCCCATATGGAAGGACTCCAGAGCACCGTTCGGGGTGATGCCTGGGAAGCGGGCCTCGCATTCCAAATGTCTCCTAGCAACAAGACAGTTGAGATCGGATAGCTCTGCGGGAGCAACCGGCGTGGCTGAGTTGAAATGGACTTTTAGGATCGGGCCCATTGTGTGTTTGTGTCCATGAGGGCCTTGGAATGGGGCGTTGGCACCGGGACCCTGAAGTATTCTCCTAAGCTTTTGACATACCTCCCATGCACAAGTTTCCTTGTGGAGATGAGATTTGTTTTGAGGGGTGCCTCAGGAAACCCCCTATGATGGTATTGGAAACCAGGCTTTTGAGGAGACATGCCTGTAAACCAAAACAATGGATCAGATTATGGCCTAGGGTCCTGTCTGGTTCAATTTCTTCTCTGGTGATATCCATCTATGGAATGAGTGGAGGGAGATGCTCACCTGGTGTCACACCGCACTTGTTTGTCCCTGGAGACCTACACTATTGGGATGGCCTCGGGGACTTTGGAGAGTTTTCTTAATTGGTGAGAATTTGGACAATGGAATGGGCAGAATTCCCATGGATTGGGTAGGCACAGTCCTAATGTGTGGCTCCAGGGGCCCCAGCCTGGAGGGTGTGCGGCCCAGGACTTTGAGGACAGAAGTCTGAAAACACAAACTCAGCTAAGGTTTTGGGACGTAGGTATGGGAGGCCCAATCTACAAACCATGAGAAGTACCCCTCAGGATATGAAGAAAGAGCGAGTCTGAGGCACTTGCTCAGGCTTTTGTCTCTAGATTTTGTAACAACAATGGCTGTAGAATGTGGGGAGGCCTCATGGGATATGGACGAATCTTCCTCTCTGTGAATTGGCCCGGTCCCAATAGTTTTTCTTCAATTGTCGGATGGGAGGTCTCCTTTCAGGTTTATTACCTCAGGTGTCCGAACAAAATAGGAATTCCAAAGCAGAGCCCTGGGGAAGAGTGAAGGGACAACCGAAACTATGGTTAAAAATTGGGACCTAGGTGCATGGCAGACCCAATATGATGTCTCTTCATCCAGCCACTGAGAGACCATACTTGAGGACTGGGCTCATGCTGAGGGTCACAATGTGTGTTTGTGACCAATGTGGCCCGCGAGCATGGGCGGGGCCTCATGGGCCACACTGGTTTCAACTACACTGGACTTTGGACAACCTGCCAAACACAAGGTCTCTGGCCATGGGGAATGTGTTCTGATATCTGCATCATTTTCAACCCTGGGCAGTGGTTGGAGATAGGTCTAGGTTCTGAAGCCTGAAAAACCGAAGATGGGAAGAGATGACGACCTAAGGCCATGGCGGGTCTGATATGCTCAGTGTGCGGTCAGCTGCCTGGGTGTTGGTCAGGAGGTTCGGGCTCAGGTTGTGTCAGTCAGTGCATTAGTCCCAGGTTAGACTATATGATTTGGGTACAGTCGAGTGCCGTATAGGTTTATCCTCATTTGAGGTGCCTGGGGAGCTCAATAGGCAAGATATTTTTTCTAGAGGGCAGGCAGAGTGCTGCACTTTGGTTCCAGAATTGCCAAACTTGAGGGCTTCTGGGCCAGGAGTGTGAGGACAGAAGTCTGAGAACACAAGCTAGACTTGGGCTTCAGGCCGAGGGCACGGCAGGTACCTCCTGCAGATCCTAACCAATATTTCATGCATCTGAAGTCACGGCGAGGATCAGACGTTGGCTCGGGTTGGAGTTTCTGTGCATGACTGCCCCTTCATGAACGGAGCGGAATCTCAAGGCCATGGAGGTTTTCCCACGTTGGGAGTTGTGGAATGCCCCCTTCAAGGATTCCTTCTGCGGGACAATTGAGACCTGTTGGTCAGCTCCAGGACATCCCATATGGAATGACTCCAGAGCACCGTTCGAGGATCGATGCCAGGGAATCCCGCCTCGCATTCCAATTTTCTCCCAGCAACAAGACAGTTGAGTTTTGATGGCTCTGCGGGAGCAATCGGGGCGGCTGTGTTGAAATGGACTTTACGAGGTTGGGGCCTAATGTGTGTTTGTGTCCATGAGGGCCTTGGAATGGGGTGGTGACACCGGGACCCTGAAGTATTCTCCTAAGCTTTTGACATAGGTCCCATGCACAAGTTTCCTTGTGGAAACGAGATTTGTTCTGATGGGTGCCTCAGGAAACCCCCTATGCTGGTCTTGGAATCCAGGCTTTTGAGGAGACATGACTGTAAACCAAGGCAATGGATCCGAATATGGCCTAGGGTCCTGTCTGGTTCCATCTTCTTCTCTGGGGACATCCATTTATGATATGAGTGGAGGTAGATGCTCAGCTGGTGTCAGACCGCCCTTGTTTGTCCCCGGAGACCTACACAATTGGGATGGCCTCGGGGACTTTGGAGAGTTCTCCTAAATTGTACGATTTTGGATAATGGAATGGGCAGAATTCCCATGGATTGGGTAGGCACAGTCCTAATGTGTGGCTCCAGGGGCCCCAGCCTGGAGGGTGTGTGGCCCAGGAATCTGAGGACAGAAGTCTGAAAACACAAACTCAGCTTAGGTTGGGAACGTAGGTTGGCAGGGCCAATCTACAAACCATGAGAAGGATTCTTCAGGATATGAAGAAAGAGGGAGTCTGAGGTGCTTGCTCAGGCTTTTGTCTCTGGATTTTGTATCAAAGATGGGCGTGGAACGTGGGGAGGCCTCATGGGCCATGGACAAATCTTCCTCTCTTTGGATTTGGCCTGGTCCCAATTCCTTTACGTCAATCTGTGGGTTGGGAAGTGTCCTCTCAGGTTTGTTACCTCAGGTGTCCCAACTAAAGAGGAATTCCAAAGCAGAGCCCTGGGGAAGAGTGAAGGGATAACCCAAACGATGGTTATAAATTGGGGCCTAGGGGCATGGCAGACCCAATATGCTGTCTCTTCATCCAGCCACTGAGTGGCCTTACTTAAAGACTGGGCACAGGCTGAGGGTCAGCATGTGTGTTTTTGACCAATGTGGCCCGCGAGCATGGGCGGGGCCTCATAGGCCACACTGGTTTCAACTACACTGAAATTTGGATAACATGCCAATCACAAGGTCTCTTGCCATGGGGAAGGAGCTCTGATTTCTGCATCATTTTCAACCCTGGGCAGTGTTTGGAGATAAGGTCTACGTTCTGAAGCCTGAAAACCGCAGTTGGGAAGAGATGACGACCTAAGGCCATGGCGGGTCTGATGTGCTCAGTGTGCGGTCAGCTGCCTGGGTGTTGGTCCGGAGGTTCGGGTTCAGGTTGTGTCAGACAGTGAATTAGTACCCAGGTTAGACTATATAATTCAGGTACAGTCGAGAGCCGTGTAGGTTTATCCTCATTTGAGGTGCCTGGGCTACTCATTAGGCAATATATTTTTTCTAGAGGCAGGCAGAGTGCTGCATTGTGGGTCCGGTATTGCCAAACATGAGGGATTCTGGACCAGGAGTGTGAGGACAAGTCTGAGAACAGAAGCTAGACTTGGGCTTCAGGCCGAGGGCACGGCTGGTACCCCCTGCAGATCTGAACGAATATCTCATGCTTCTGAAGTCACGGCGAGGATCAGACGTTGGCTCGGGTTGGAGTTTCTGTGCATGACTGCCCCTTCATGAACGGAGCGGAATCTCAAGGCCATGGAGGTTTTCCCACGTTGGGAGTTGTGGAATGCCCCCTTCAAGGATTCCTTCTGCGGGACAATTGAGACCTGTTGGTCAGCTCCAGGACATCCCATATGGAATGACTCCAGAGCACCGTTCGAGGATCGATGCCAGGGAATCCCGCCTTGCATTCCAATTTTCTCCCAGCAACAAGACAGTTGAGTTTTGATGGCTCTGCGGGAGCAATCTGGGCGGCTGTGTTGAAATGGACTTTCCCGAGGTTGGGGCCTAATGTGTGTTTATTTGTCCATGAGGGCCTTGGAATGGGGCGGTGACACCGGGACCCTGAAGTATTCTCCTAAGCTTTTGACATAGGTCCCATGCACAAGTATCCTTGTGGAAACGAGATTTGTTCTGATGGGTGCCTCAGGAAACCCCCTATGCTGGTCTTGGAATCCAGGCTTTTGAGGAGACATGTCTGTAAACCAAAGCAATGGATCCGAATATGGGGTAGGGTCCTGTCTGGTTCCATCTTCTTCTCTGGGGACATCCATTTATGATATGAGTGGAGGTAGATGCTCAGCTGGTGTCAGACCGACCTTGTTTGTCCCCGGAGACCTACACTATTGGGATGGCCTCGGGGACTTTGGAGAGTTCTCCTAATTTGTACGATTTTGGATAATGGAATGGGCAGAATGCCCATGGATTGGGTAGGCACAGTCCTAATGTGTGGCTCCAGGGGCCCCAGCCTGTAGGGTGTGTGGCCCAGGAATCTGAGGACAGAAGTCTGAAAACACAAACTCAGCTTAGGTTGGGAACGTAGGTATGGCAGGGCCAATCTACAAACCATGAGAAGCACTCTTCAGGATATGAAGAAAGAGGGAGTCTGAGGCGCTTGCTCAGGCTTTTGTCTCTGGATTTTGTATCAAAGATGGGCGTGGAACGTGGGGAGGCCTCATGGGCCATGGACGAATCTTCCTCTCTGTGGATTTGGCCCGGTCCCAATTTCTTTCCGTCAATCTGTGGGATGGGAGGTCTCCTCTCAGGTTTGTTACCTCAGGTGTCCCAACCAAAGAGGAATTCCAAAGCAGAGCCCTGGGGAAGAGTGAAGGGACAACCCAAACGATGGTTATAAATTGGGGCCTAGGGGCATGGCAGACCCAATATGCTGTCTCTTCATCCAGCCACTGAGTGGCCTTACTTAAAGACTGGGCACAGGCTGAGGGTCAGCATGTGTGTTTGTGACCAATGTGGCCCACGAGCATGGGCGGGGCCTCATGGGCCACACTGGTTTCAACTACACTGAACTTTGGATAACATGCCAATCACAAGGTCTCTTGCAATGGGGAAGGAGCTCTGATTTCTGCATCATTTTCAACCCTGGGCAGTGTTTGGAGATAAGGTCTACGTTCTGAAGCCTGAAAACTGCAGTTGGGAAGAGATGACGACCTAAGGCCATGGCGGGTCTGATGTGCTCAGTGTGCGGTCAGCTGCCTGGGTGTTGGTCCGGAGGTTCGGGTTCAGGTTGTGTCAGACAGTGAATTAGTACCCAGGTTAGACTATATAATTCAGGTACAGTCGAGAGCCGTGTAGGTTTATCCTCATTTGAGGTGCCTGGGCTACTCATTAGGCAATATATTTTTTCTAGAGGCAGGCAGAGTGCTGCATTGTGGGTCCGGTATTGCCAAACATGAGGGATTCTGGACCAGGAGTGTGAGGACAAGTCTGAGAACAGAAGCTAGACTTGGGCTTCAGGCCGAGGGCACGGCTGGTACCCCCTGCAGATCTGAACGAATATCTCATGCTTCTGAAGTCACGGCGAGGATCAGACGTTGGCTCGGGTTGGAGTTTCTGTGCATGACTGCCCCTTCATGAATGGAGCGGAATCTCAAGGCCATGGAGGTTTTCCCACGTTGGGAGTTGTGGGATGCCCCCTTCAAGGATTCCTTCTGCGGGACAATTGAGACCTGTTGGGCAGCTCCAGGATATCCCATATGGAAGGATACCAGAGCACCGTTCGGGGTGGATGCCTGGGAAGCGGGCCTCGCATTCCAAATGTCTCCTAGCAACAAGACAGTTGAGATCGGATAGCTCTGCGGGAGCAACCAGCGTGGCTGAGTTGAAATGGACTTTTAGGGTCGGGCCCATTGTGTGTTTGTGTCCATGAGGGCCTTGGAATGGGGCGTTGGCACCGGGACCCTGAAGTATTCTCCTAAGCTTTTGACATACCTCCCATGCACAAGTTTCCTTGTGGAGATGAGATTTGTTCTGAGGGGTGCCTCAGGAAACCCCCTATGCTGGTATTGGAATCCAGGCTTTTGAGGAGACATGCCTGTAAACCAAAACAATGGATCCGATTATGGCCTAGGGTCCTGTCTGGTTCAATCTTCTTCCCTGGTGATATGCATCTATGGAATGAGTGGAGGGAGATGTTCACCTGGTGTCACACCGCCCTTGTTTGTCCCTGGAGACCTACACTATTGGGATGGCCTCGGGGACTTTGGAGAGTTTTCTTAATTGGTGAGATTTTGGACAATGGAATGGGCAGAATTCCCATGGATTGGGTAGGCACAGTCCTAATGTGTGGCTCCAGGGGCCCCAGCCTGGAGGGTGTGCGGCCCAGGACTTTGAGGACAGAAGTCTGAAAACACAAACTCAGCTAAGGTTTTGGGGCGTAGGTATGGGAGGCCCAATCTACAAACCATGAGAAGTACCCCTCAGGATATGAAGAAAGAGCGAGTCGGAGGTACTTGCTCAGGCTTTTGTCTCTGGACAAAACAACAATGGCTGTAGAATGTGCGGAGGTCTCATGGGATATGGACGAATCTTCCTCTCTGTGGATTTGGCCCGGTCCCAATAGTTTTTCTTCAATTGTCGGATGGGAGGTCTCCTTTCAGGTTTATTACCTCAGGTGTCCGAACAAAATAGGAATTCCAAAGCAGAGCCGTGGGGAAGAGTGAAGGGACAACCCAAACTATGGTTAAAAATTGGGGCCTAGGTGCATGGCAGGCCCAATATGCTGTCTCTTCATCCAGCCACTGAGAGGCCTTCCTTGAGGACTGGGCTCATGCTGAGGGTCACAATGTGTGTTTGTGACCATTGTGGCCCCCGAGCATGGGCGGGGCCTCATGGGCCACACTGGTTTCAACTACACTGGACTTTGGACAACCTGCCAAACACAAGGTCTCTGGCCATGGGGAATGTGTTCTGATATCTGCATCATTTTCAACCCTGGGCAGTGGTTGGAGATAAGGTCTAGGTTCTGAAGCCTGAAAAACCGAAGTTGGGAAGAGATGACGACCTAAGGCCATGGCGGGTCTGATATGCTCAGTGTGCGGTCAGCTGCCTGGGTGTTGGTCAGGAGGTTCGGGCTCAGGTTGTGTCAGTCAGTGCATTAGTCCCAGGTTAGACTATATGATTTGGGTACAGTCGAGTGCCGTATAGGTTTATCCTCATTTGAGGTGCCTGGGGAGCTCAATAGGCAAGATATTTTTTCTAGAGGGCAGGCAGAGTGCTGCACTTTGGTTCCAGAATTGCCAAACTTGAGGGCTTCTGGGCCAGGAGTGTGAGGACAGAAGTCTGAGAACACAAGCTAGACTTGGGCTTCAGGCCGAGGGCACGGCAGGTACCTCCTGCAGATCTGAACCAATATTTCATGCATCTGAAGTCACGGCGAGGATCAGACGTTGGCTCGGGTTGGAGTTTCTGTGCATGACTGCCCCTTCATGAACGGAGCGGAATCTCAAGGCCATGGAGGTTTTCCCACGTTGGGAGTTGTGGGATGCCCCCTTCAAGGATTCCTTCTGCGGGACAATTGAGACCTGTTGGTCAGCTCCAGGACATCCCATATGGAATGACTCCAGAGCACCGTTCGAGGATCGATGCCAGGGAATCCCGCCTCGCATTCCAATTTTCTCCCAGCAACAAGACAGTTGAGTTTTGATGGCTCTGCGGGAGCAATCGGGGCGGCTGTGTTGAAATGGACTTTCCCGAGGTTGGGGCCTAATGTGTGTTTGTGTCCATGAGGGCCTTGGAATGGGGCGGTGACACCGGGACCCTGAAGTATTCTCCTAAGCTTTTGACATAGGTCCCATGCACAAGTTTCTTTGTGGAAACGAGATTTGTTCTGATATGTGTCTCAGGAAACCCCCTATGCTGGTCTTGGAATCCAGGCTTTTGAGGAGACATGTCTGTAAACCAAAGCAATGGATCCGAATATGGCCTAGGGTCCTGTCTGGTTCCATCTTCTTCTCTGGGGATATCCATCTATGGAATGAGTGGAGGTAGATGCTCACCTGTTGTCAGACCACCCTTGTTTGTCCCCGGAGTCCTACACTATTGGGATGGCCCCTGGGACTTTGGAGAGTTCTCCTAATTTGTACGATTTTGGACAATGGAATGGGCAGAATTCCCATGGATTGGGTAGGCACAGTCCTAATGTGTGGCTCCAGGGGCCCCAGCCTGTAGGGTGTGTGGCCCAGGAATCTGAGGACAGAAGTCTGAAAACACAAACTCAGCTTAGGTTGGGAACGTAGGTATGGCAGGGCCAATCTACAAACCATGAGAAGGACTCTTCAGGATATGAAGAAAGAGCGAGTCTGAGGCGCTTGCTCAGGCTTTTGTCTCTGGATGTTGTATCAATGATGGGGTGGAAGGTGGGGAGGCCTCATGGGCCATGGACGTATCTTCCTCTATGTGGATTTGGACCGGTCCCAATTTCTTTCCGTCAATATGTGGGATGGGAGGTCTCCTCTCAGGTTTGTTACCTCAGGTGTCCCAACCAAAGAGGAATTCCAAAGCAGAGCCCTGGGGAAGAGTGAAGGGACAACCCAAACGATGGTTATAAATTGGGGCCTAGGGGCATGGCAGACCCAATATGCTGTCTCTTCATCCAGCCTCTGAGTGTCCTTACTTAAAGACTGGGCACAGGCTGAGGGTCAGCATGTGTGTTTGTGACCAATGTGGCCCGCGAGCATGGGCGGGGCCTCATGGGCCACACTGGTTTCAACTACACTGAACTTTGGATAACATGCCAATCACAAGGTCTCTTGCAATGGGGAAGGATCTCTGATTTCTGCATCATTTTCAACCCTGGGCAGTGTTCGGAGATAAGGTCTACGTTCTGAAGCCTGAAAACCGCAGTTGGGAAGAGATGACGACCTAAGGCCATGGCGGGTCTGATGTGCTCAGTGTGCGGTCAGCTGCCTGGGTGTTGGTCCGGAGGTTCGTGTTCAGGTTGTGTCAGACAGTGAATTAGTACCCAGGTTAGACTATATAATTCAGGTACAGTCGAGAGCCGTGTTGGTTTATCCTCATTTGAGGTGCCTGGGCTACTCATTAGGCAATATATTTTTTCTAGAGGCAGGCAGAGTGCTGCATTGTGGGTCCGGTATTGCCAAACATGAGGGATTCTGGACCAGGAGTGTGAGGACAAGTCTGAGAACAGAAGCTAGACTTGGGCTTCAGGCCGAGGGCACGGCTGGTACCCCCTGCAGATCTGAACGAATATCTCATGCTTCTGAAGACACGGCGAGGATCAGACGTTGGCTCGGGTTGGAGTTTCTGTTCATGACTGCCCCTTCATGAACGGAGCGGAATCTCAAGGCCATGGAGGTTTTCCCACGTTGGGAGTTGTGGGATGCCCCCTTCAAGGATTCCTTCTGCGGGACAATTGAGACCTGTTGGTCAGCTCCAGGACATCCCATATGGAATGACTCCAGAGCACCGTTCGAGGATCGATGCCAGGGAATCCCGCCTCGCATTCCAATTTTCTCCCAGCAACAAGACAGTTGAGTTTTGATGGCTCTGCGTAAGCAATCGGGGCGGCTGTGTTGAAATGGACTTTCCCGAGGTTGGGGCCTAATGTGTGTTTATTTGTCCATGAGGGCCTTGGAATGGGGCGGTGACACCGGGACCCTGAAGTATTCTCCTAAGCTTTTGACATAGGTCCCATGCACAAGTTTCATTGTGGAAACGAGATTTGTTCTGATATGTGCCTCAGGAAACCCCCTATGCTGGTCTTGGAATCCAGGCTTTTGAGGAGACATGTCTGTAAACCAAAGCAATGGATCCGAATATGGCCTAGGGTCCTGTCTGGTTCCATCTTCCTCTCTGGGGATATCCAACTATGGAATGAGTGGAGGTAGATGCTCACCTGTTGTCAGACCACCCTTGTTTGTCCCCGGAGTACTACACTATTGGGATGGCCCCTGGGACTTTGGAGAGTTCTCCTAATTTGTACGATTTTGGACAATGGAATGGGCAGAATTCCCATGGATTGGGTAGGCACAGTCCTAATGTGTGGCTCCAGGGGCCCCAGCCTGTAGGGTGTGTGGCCCAGGAATCTGAGGACAGAAGTCTGAAAACACAAACTCAGCTTAGGTTGGAAACGTAGGTATGGCAGGGCCAATCTACAAACCATGAGAAGGACTCTTCAGGATATGAAGAAAGAGGGAGTCTGAGGCGCTTGCTCAGGCTTTTGTCTCTGGATTTTGTATCAAAGATGGGCGTGGAACGTGGGGAGGCCTCATGGGCCATAAATGAATCTTCCTCTCTGTGGATTTGGACCGGTCCCAATTTCTTTACGTCAATCTGTGGGATGGGAGGTCTCCTCTCAGGTTTGTTACCTCAGGTGTCCCAACCAAAGAGGAATTCCAAAGCAGAGCCCTGGGGAAGAGTGAAGGGACAACCCAAACGATGGTTATAAATTGGGGCCTAGGGGCATGGCAGACCCAATATGCTGTCTCTTCATCCAGCCACTGAGTGGCCTTACTTAAAGACTGGGCACAGGCTGAGGGTCAGCATGTGTGTTTGTGACCAATGTGGCCCACGAGCATGGGCGGGGCCTCATGGGCCACACTGGTTTCAACTACACTGAACTTTGGATAACATGCCAATCACAAGGTCTCTTGCCATGGGGAAGGATCTCTGATTTCTGCATCATTTTCAACCCTGGGCAGTGTTCGGAGATAAGGTCTACGTTCTGAAGCCTGAAAACCGCAGTTGGGATAGATGACGACCTAAGGCCATGGCGGGTCTGATGTGCTCAGTGTGCGGTCAGCTGCCTGGGTGTTGGTCCGGAGGTTCGTGTTCAGGTTGTGTCAGACAGTGAATTAGTACCCAGGTTAGACTATATAATTCAGGTACAGTCGAGAGCCGTGTTGGTTTATCCTCATTTGAGGTGCCTGGGCTACTCATTAGGCAATATATTTTTTCTAGAGGCAGGCAGAGTGCTGCATTGTGGGTCCGGTATTGCCAAACATGAGGGATTCTGGACCAGGAGTGTGAGGACAAGTCTGAGAACAGAAGCTAGACTTGGGCTTCAGGCCGAGGGCACGGCTGGTACCCCCTGCAGATCTGAACGAATATCTCATGCTTCTGAAGTCACGGCGAGGATCAGACGTTGGCTCGGGTTGGAGTTTCTGTGCATGACTGCCCCTTCATGAACGGAGCGGAATCTCAAGGCCATGGAGGTTTTCCCACGTTGGGAGTTGTGGGATGCCCCCTTCAAGGATTACTTCTGCGGGACAATTGAGACCTGTTGGGCAGCTCCAGGATATCCCATATGGAAGGACTCCAGAGCACCGTTCGGGGTGGATGCCTGGGAAGCGGGCCTCGCATTCCAAATGTCTCCTAGCAACAAGACAGTTGAGATCGGATAGCTCTGCGGGAGCAACCGGCGTGGCTGAGTTGAAATGGACTTTTAGGGTCGGGCCCATTGTGTGTTTGTGTCCATGAGGGCCTTGGAATGGGGAGTTGGCACCGGGACCCTGAAGTATTCTCCGAGCTTTTGACATACCTCCCATGCACAAGTTTCCTTGTGGAGATGAGATTTGTTCTGAGGGGTGCCTCAGGAAACCCCCTATGCTGGTATTGGAAACCAGGCTTTTGAGGAGACATGCCTGTAAACCAAAACAATGGATCCGATTATGGCCTAGGGTCCTGTCTGGTTCAATCTTCTTCTCTGGTGATATCCATCTATGGAATGAGTGGAGGGAGATGCTCACCTGGTGTCACACCGCCCTTGTTTGTCCCTGGAGACCTACACTATTGGGATGGCCTCGGGGACTTTGGAGAGTTTTCTTAATTGGTGAGATTTTGGACAATGGAATGGGCAGAATTCCCATGGATTGGGTAGGCACAGTCCTAATGTGTGGCTCCAGGGGCCCCAGCCTGGAGAGTGTGCGGCCCAGGACTTTGAGGACAGAAGTCTGAAAACACAAACTCAGCTAAGGTTTTGGGATGTAGGTATGGGAGGCCCAATCTACAAACCATGAGAAGTACCCCTCAGGATATGAAGAAAGAGCGAGTCTGAGGCACTTGCTCAGGCTTTTGTCTCTGGATTTTGTATCAACAATGGCTGTAGAATGTGGGGAGGCCTCATGGGATATGGACGAAACTTCCTCTCTGTGGATTTGGCCCGGTCCCAATAGTTTTTCTTCACTTGTCGGATGGGAGGTCTCCTTTCAGGTTTATTACCTCAGGTGTCCGAACAAAATAGGAATTCCAAAGCAGAGCCGTGGGGAAGAGTGAAGGGACAACCCAAACTATGGTTAAAAATTGGGGCCTAGGTGCATGGCAGGCCCAATATGCTGTCTCTTCATCCAGCCACTGAGAGGCCTTCCTTTAGGACTGGGCTCATGCTGAGGGTCACAATGTGTGTTTGTGACCAATGTGGCCCGCGAGCATGGGCGGGGCCTCATGGGCCACACTGGTTTCAACTACACTGGACTTTGGACAACCTGCCAAACACAAGGTCTCTGGCCATGGGGAATGTGTTCTGATATCTGCATCATTTTCAACCCTGGGCAGTGGTTGGAGATAAGGTCTAGGTTCTGAAGCCTGAAAAACCGAAGTTGGGAAGAGATGACGACCTAAGGCCATGGCGGGTCTGATATGCTCAGTGTGCGGTCAGCTGCCTGGGTGTTGGTCAGGAGGTTCGGGCTCAGGTTGTGTCAGTCAGTGCATTAGTCCCAGGTTAGACTATATGATTTGGGTACAGTCGAGTGCCGTATAGGTTTATCCTCATTTGAGGTGCCTGGGGAGCTCAATAGGCAAGATATTTTTTCTAGAGGGCAGGCAGAGTGCTGCACTTTGGTTCCAGAATTGCCAAACTTGAGGGCTTCTGGGCCAGGAGTGTGAGGACAGAAGTCTGAGAACACAAGCTAGACTTGGGCTTCAGGCCGAGGGCACGACAGGTACCTCCTGCAGATCTGAACCAATATTTCATGCATCTGAAGTCACGGCGAGGATCAAACGTTGGCTCGGGTTGGAGTTTCTGTGCATGACTGCCCCTTCATGAACGGAGCGGAATCTCAAGGCCATGGAGGTTTTCCCACGTTGGGAGTTGTGGAATGCCCCCTTCAAGGATTCCTTCTGCGGGACAATTGAGACCTGTTGGTCAGCTCCAGGACATCCCATATGGAATGACTCCAGAGCACCGTTCGAGGATCGATGCCAGGGAATCCCGCCTCGCATTCCAATTTTCTCCCAGCAACAAGACAGTTGAGTTTTGATGGCTCTGCGGGAGCAATCGGGGCGGCTGTGTTGAAATGGACTTTCCCGAGGTTGGGGCCTAATGTGTGTTTGTGTCCATGAGGGCCTTGGAATGGGGCGGTGACACCGGGACCCTGAAGTATTCTCCTAAGCTTTTGACATAGGTCCCATGCACAAGTTACCTTGTGGAAACGAGATTTGTTCTGATGGGTGCCTCAGGAAACGCCCTATGCTGGTCTTGGAATCCAGGCTTTTGAGGAGACATGTCTGTAAACCAAAGCAATGGATCCGAATATGGCCTAGGGTCCTGTCTGGTTCCATCTTCTTCTCTGGGGACATCCATTTATGATATGAGTGGAGGTAGATGCTCAGCTGGTGTCAGACCGACCTTGTTTGTCCCCGGAGACCTACACGATTGGGATGGCCTCGGGGACTTTGGAGAGTTCTCCTAATTTGTACGATTTTGGATAATGGAATGGGCAGAATGCCCATGGATTGGGTAGGCACAGTCCTAATGTGTGGCTCCAGGGGCCCCAGCCTGGAGGGTGTGTGGCCCAGGAATCTGAGGACAGAAGTCTGAAAACACAAACTCAGCTTAGGTTGGGAACGTAGGTATGGCAGGGCCAATCTACAAACCATGAGAAGGACTCTTCAGGATATGAAGAAAGAGGGAGTCTGAGGCGCTTGCTCAGGCTTTTGTCTCTGGATTTTGTATCAAAGATGGGCGTGGAACGTGGGGAGGCCTCATGGGCCATGGACAAATCTTCCTCTCTGTGGATTTGGCCTGGTCCCAATTCCTTTACGTCAATCTGTGGGTTGGGAAGTGTCCTCTCAGGTTTGTTACCTCAGGTGTCCCAACTAAAGAGGAATTCCAAAGCAGAGCCCTGGGGAAGAGTGAAGGGATAACCCAAACGATGGTTATAAATTGGGGCCTAGGGGCATGGCAGACCCAATATGCTGTCTCTTCATCCAGCCACTGAGTGGCCTTACTTAAAGACTGGGCACAGGCTGAGGGTCAGCATGTGTGTTTGTGACCAATGTGGCCCGCGAGCATGGGCGGGGCCTCATAGGCCACACTGGTTTCAACTACACTGAACTTTGGATAACATGCCAATCACAAGGTCTCTTGCCATGGGGAGGGAGCTCTGATTTCTGCATCATTTTCAACCCTGGGCAGTGTTTGGAGATAAGGTCTACGTTCTGAAGCTTGAAAACCGCAGTTGGGAAGAGATGACGACCTAAGGCCATGGCGGGTCTGATGTGCTCAGTGTGCGGTCAGCTGCCTGGGTGTTGGTCCGGAGGTTCGGGTTCAGGTTGTGTCAGACAGTGAATTAGTACCCAGGTTAGACTATATAATTCAGGTACAGTCGAGAGCCGTGTAGGTTTATCCTCATTTGAGGTGCCTGGGCTACTCATTAGGCAATATATTTTTTCTAGAGGCAGGCAGAGTGCTGCATTGTGGGTCCGGTATTGCCAAACATGAGGGATTCTGGACCAGGAGTGTGAGGACAAGTCTGAGAACAGAAGCTAGACTTGGGCTTCAGGCCGAGGGCACGGCTGGTACCCCCTGCAGATCTGAACGAATATCTCATGCTTCTGAAGTCACGGCGAGGATCAGACGTTGGCTCGGGTTGGAGTTTCTGTGCTTGACTGCCCCTTCATGAACGGAGCGGAATCTCAAGGCCATGGAGGTTTTCCCACGTTGGGAGTTGTGGGATGCCCCCTTCAAGGATTCCTTCTGCGGGACAATTGAGACCTGTTGGGCAGGTCCAGGATATCCCATATGGAAGGACTCCAGAGCACCGTTCAGGGTGGATGCCTGGGAAGCGGGCCTCGCATTCCAAATGTCTCCTAGCAACAAGACAGTTGAGATCGGATAGCTCTGCGGGAGCAACCGGCGTGGCTGAGTTGAAATGGACTTTTAGGATCGGGTCCATTGTGTGTTTGTGTCCATGAGGGCCTTGGAATGGGGCGTTGGCACCGGGACCCTGAAGTATTCTCCTAAGCTTTTGACATACCTCCCATGCACAAGTTTCCTTGTGGAGATGAGATTTGTTCTGAGGGGTGCCTCAGGAAACCCCCTATGCTGGTATTGGAATCCAGGCTTTTGAGGAGACATGCCTGTAAACCAAAACAATGGATCCGATTATGGCCTAGGGACCTGTCTGGTTCAATCTTCTTCTCTGGTGATATCCATCTATGGAATGAGTGGAGGGAGATGCTCACCTGGTGTCACACCGCCCTTGTTTGTCCCTAGAGACCTACACTATTGGGATGGCCTCGGGGACTTTGGAGAGTTTTCTTAATTGGTGAGATTTTGGACAATGGAATGGGCAGAATTCCCATGGATTGGGTAGGCACAGTCCTAATGTGTGGCTCCAGGGGCCCCAGCCTGGAGGGTGTGGGGCCCAGGACTTTGAGGACAGAAGTCTGAAAACACAAACTCAGCTAAGGTTTAGGGACGTAGGTATGGGAGGCCCAATCTACAAACCATGAGAAGTACCCCTCAGGATATGAAGAAAGAGCGAGTCTGAGGCACTTGCTCAGGCTTTTGTCTCTGGATTTTGTATCAACAATGGCTGTAGAATGTGGGGAGGCCTCATGGGATATGGACGAATCTTCCTCTCTGTGGATTTGGCCCAGTCCCAATAGTTTTTCTTCAATTGTCGGATGGGAGGTCTCCTTTCAGGTTTATTACCTCAGGTGTCCGAACAAAATAGGAATTCCAAAGCAGAGCCCTGGGAAGAGTGAAGGGACAACCCAAACTTTGGTTAAAAATTGGGGCCTAGGTGCATGGCAGGCCCAATATGCTGTCTCTTCATCCAGCCACTGAGAGGCCTTCCTTGAGGACTGGGCTCATGCTGAGGGTCACAATGTGTGTTTGTGACCAATGTGGCCCGCGAGCATGGGCGGGGCCTCATGGGCCACACTGGTTTCAACTACACTGGACTTTGGACAACCTGCCAAACACAAGGTCTCTGGCCATGGGGAATGTGTTCTGATATCTGCATCATTTTCAACCCTGGGCAGTGGTTGGAGATAGGTCTAGGTTCTGAAGCCTGAAAAACCGAAGATGGGAAGAGATGACGACCTAAGGCCATGGCGGGTCTGATATGCTCAGTGTGCGGTCAGCTGCCTGGGTGTTGGTCAGGAGGTTCGGGCTCAGGTTGTGTCAGTCAGTGCATTAGTCCCAGGTTAGACTATATGATTTGGGTACAGTCGAGTGCCGTATAGGTTTATCCTCATTTGAGGTGCCTGGGGAGCTCAATAGGCAAGATATTTTTTCTAGAGGGCAGGCAGAGTGCTGCACTTTGGTTCCAGAATTGCCAAACTTGAGGGCTTCTGGGCCAGGAGTGTGAGGACAGAAGTCTGAGAACACAAGCTAGACTTGGGCTTCAGGCCGAGGGCACGGCAGGTACCTCCTGCAGATCTGAACCAATATTTCATGCATCTGAAGTCACGGCGAGGATCAGACGTTGGCTCGGGTTGGAGTTTCTGTGCATGACTGCCCCTTCATGAACGGAGCGGAATCTCAAGGCCATGGAGGTTTTCCCACGTTGGGAGTTGTGGAATGCCCCCTTCAAGGATTCCTTCTGCGGGACAATTGAGACCTGTTGGTCAGCTCCAGGACATCCCATATGGAATGACTCCAGAGCACCGTTCGAGGATCGATGCCAGGGAATCCCGCCTCGCATTCCAATTTTCTCCCAGCAACAAGACAGTTGAGTTTTGATGGCTCTGCGGGAGCAATCGGGGCGGCTGTGTTGAAATGGACTTTCCCGAGGTTGGGGCCTAATGTGTGTTTGTGTCCATGAGGGCCTTGGAATGGGGTGGTGACACCGGGACCCTGAAGTATTCTCCTAAGCTTTTGACATAGGTCCCATGCACAAGTTTCCTTGTGGAAACGAGATTTGTTCTGATGGGTGCCTCAGGAAACCCCCTATGCTGGTCTTGGAATCCAGGCTTTTGAGGAGACATGACTGTAAACCAAAGCAATGGATCCGAATATGGCCTAGGGTCCTGTCTGGTTCCATCTTCTTCTCTGGGGACATCCATTTATGATATGAGTGGAGGTAGATGCTCAGCTGGTGTCAGACCGCCCTTGTTTGTCCCCGGAGACCTACACTATTGGGATGGCCTCGGGGCCTTTGGAGAGTTCTCCTAAATTGTACGATTTTGGATAATGGAATGGGCAGAATTCCCATGGATTGGGTAGGCACAGTCCAAATGTGTGGCTCCAGGGGCCCCAGCCTGGAGGGTGTGTGGCCCAGGAATCTGAGGACAGAAGTCTGAAAACACAAACTCAGCTTAGGTTGGGAACGTAGGTTGGCAGGGCCAATCTACAAACCATGAGAAGGATTCTTCAGGATATGAAGAAAGAGGGAGTCTGAGGTGCTTGCTCAGGCTTTTGTCTCTGGATTTTGTATCAAAGATGGGCGTGGAACGTGGGGAGGCCTCATGGGCCATGGACAAATCTTCCTCTCTTTGGATTTGGCCTGGTCCCAATTCCTTTACGTCAATCTGTGGGTTGGGAAGTGTCCTCTCAGGTTTGTTACCTCAGGTGTCCCAACTAAAGAGGAATTCCAAAGCAGAGCCCTGGGGAAGAGTGAAGGGATAACCCAAACGATGGTTATAAATTGGGGCCTAGGGGCATGGCAGACCCAATATGCTGTCTCTTCATCCAGCCACTGAGAGGCCTTACTTGAGGACTGGGCTCATGCTGAGGGTCACAATGTGTGTTTGTGACCAATGTGGCCCGCGAGCATGGGCGGGGCCTCATGGGCCACACTGGTTTCAACTACACTGGACTTTGGACAACCTGCCAAACACAAGGTCTCTGGCCATGGGGAATGTGTTCTGATATCTGCATCATTTTCAACCCTGGGCAGTGGTTGGAGATAAGGTCTAGGTTCTGAAGCCTGAAAAACCGAAGTTGGGAAGAGATGACGACCTAAGGCCATGGCGGGTCTGATATGCTCAGTGTGCGGTCAGCTGCCTGGGTGTTGGTCAGGAGGTTCGGGCTCAGGTTGTGTCAGTCAGTGCATTAGTCCCAGGTTAGACTATATGATTTGGGTACAGTCGAGTGCCGTATAGGTTTATCCTCATTTGAGGTGCCTGGGGAGCTCAATAGGCAAGATATTTTTTCTAGAGGGCAGGCAGAGTGCTGCACTTTGGTTCCAGAATTGCCAAACTTGAGGGCTTCTGGGCCAGGAGTGTGAGGACAGAAGTCTGAGAACACAAGCTAGACTTGGGCTTCAGGCCGAGGGCACGGCAGGTACCTCCTGCAGATCTGAACCAATATTTCATGCATCTGAAGTCACGGCGAGGATCAGACGTTGGCTCGGGTTGGAGTTTCTGTGCATGACTGCCCCTTCATGAACGGAGCGGAATCTCAAGGCCATGGAGGTTTTCCCACGTTGGGAGTTGTGGGATGCCCCCTTCAAGGATTCCTTCTGCGGGACAATTGAGACCTGTTGGTCAGCTCCAGGACATCCCATATGGAATGACTCCAGAGCACCGTTCGAGGATCGATGCCAGGGAATCCCGCCTCGCATTCCAATTTTCTCCCAGCAACAAGACAGTTGAGTTTTGATGGCTCTGCGGGAGCAATCGGGGCGGCTGTGTTGAAATGGACTTTCCCGAGGTTGGGGCCTAATGTGTGTTTGTGTCCATGAGGGCCTTGGAATGGGGCGGTGACACCGGGACCCTGAAGTATTCTCCTAAGCTTTTGACATAGGTCCCATGCACAAGTTTCTTTGTGGAAACGAGATTTGTTCTGATATGTGTCTCAGGAAACCCCCTATGCTGGTCTTGGAATCCAGGCTTTTGAGGAGACATGTCTGTAAACCAAAGCAATGGATCCGAATATGGCCTAGGGTCCTGTCTGGTTCCATCTTCTTCTCTGGGGATATCCATCTATGGAATGAGTGGAGGTAGATGCTCACCTGTTGTCAGACCACCCTTGTTTGTCCCCGGAGTCCTACACTATTGGGATGGCCCCTGGGACTTTGGAGAGTTCTCCTAATTTGTACGATTTTGGACAATGGAATGGGCAGAATTCCCATGGATTGGGTAGGCACAGTCCTAATGTGTGGCTCCAGGGGCCCCAGCCTGTAGGGTGTGTGGCCCAGGAATCTGAGGACAGAAGTCTGAAAACACAAACTCAGCTTAGGTTGGGAACGTAGGTATGGCAGGGCCAATCTACAAACCATGAGAAGGACTCTTCAGGATATGAAGAAAGAGCGAGTCTGAGGCGCTTGCTCAGGCTTTTGTCTCTGGATGTTGTATCAATGATGGGGTGGAAGGTGGGGAGGCCTCATGGGCCATGGACGTATCTTCCTCTATGTGGATTTGGACCGGTCCCAATTTCTTTCCGTCAATATGTGGGATGGGAGGTCTCCTCTCAGGTTTGTTACCTCAGGTGTCCCAACCAAAGAGGAATTCCAAAGCAGAGCCCTGGGGAAGAGTGAAGGGACAACCCAAACGATGGTTATAAATTGGGGCCTAGGGGCATGGCAGACCCAATATGCTGTCTCTTCATCCAGCCTCTGAGTGTCCTTACTTAAAGACTGGGCACAGGCTGAGGGTCAGCATGTGTGTTTGTGACCAATGTGGCCCGCGAGCATGGGCGGGGCCTCATGGGCCACACTGGTTTCAACTACACTGAACTTTGGATAACATGCCAATCACAAGGTCTCTTGCAATGGGGAAGGATCTCTGATTTCTGCATCATTTTCAACCCTGGGCAGTGTTCGGAGATAAGGTCTACGTTCTGAAGCCTGAAAACCGCAGTTGGGAAGAGATGACGACCTAAGGCCATGGCGGGTCTGATGTGCTCAGTGTGCGGTCAGCTGCCTGGGTGTTGGTCCGGAGGTTCGTGTTCAGGTTGTGTCAGACAGTGAATTAGTACCCAGGTTAGACTATATAATTCAGGTACAGTCGAGAGCCGTGTTGGTTTATCCTCATTTGAGGTGCCTGGGCTACTCATTAGGCAATATATTTTTTCTAGAGGCAGGCAGAGTGCTGCATTGTGGGTCCGGTATTGCCAAACATGAGGGATTCTGGACCAGGAGTGTGAGGACAAGTCTGAGAACAGAAGCTAGACTTGGGCTTCAGGCCGAGGGCACGGCTGGTACCCCCTGCAGATCTGAACGAATATCTCATGCTTCTGAAGACACGGCGAGGATCAGACGTTGGCTCGGGTTGGAGTTTCTGTTCATGACTGCCCCTTCATGAACGGAGCGGAATCTCAAGGCCATGGAGGTTTTCCCACGTTGGGAGTTGTGGGATGCCCCCTTCAAGGATTCCTTCTGCGGGACAATTGAGACCTGTTGGTCAGCTCCAGGACATCCCATATGGAATGACTCCAGAGCACCGTTCGAGGATCGATGCCAGGGAATCCCGCCTCGCATTCCAATTTTCTCCCAGCAACAAGACAGTTGAGTTTTGATGGCTCTGCGTAAGCAATCGGGGCGGCTGTGTTGAAATGGACTTTCCCGAGGTTGGGGCCTAATGTGTGTTTATTTGTCCATGAGGGCCTTGGAATGGGGCGGTGACACCGGGACCCTGAAGTATTCTCCTAAGCTTTTGACATAGGTCCCATGCACAAGTTTCATTGTGGAAACGAGATTTGTTCTGATATGTGCCTCAGGAAACCCCCTATGCTGGTCTTGGAATCCAGGCTTTTGAGGAGACATGTCTGTAAACCAAAGCAATGGATCCGAATATGGCCTAGGGTCCTGTCTGGTTCCATCTTCCTCTCTGGGGATATCCAACTATGGAATGAGTGGAGGTAGATGCTCACCTGTTGTCAGACCACCCTTGTTTGTCCCCGGAGTACTACACTATTGGGATGGCCCCTGGGACTTTGGAGAGTTCTCCTAATTTGTACGATTTTGGACAATGGAATGGGCAGAATTCCCATGGATTGGGTAGGCACAGTCCTAATGTGTGGCTCCAGGGGCCCCAGCCTGTAGGGTGTGTGGCCCAGGAATCTGAGGACAGAAGTCTGAAAACACAAACTCAGCTTAGGTTGGAAACGTAGGTATGGCAGGGCCAATCTACAAACCATGAGAAGGACTCTTCAGGATATGAAGAAAGAGGGAGTCTGAGGCGCTTGCTCAGGCTTTTGTCTCTGGATTTTGTATCAAAGATGGGCGTGGAACGTGGGGAGGCCTCATGGGCCATAAATGAATCTTCCTCTCTGTGGATTTGGACCGGTCCCAATTTCTTTACGTCAATCTGTGGGATGGGAGGTCTCCTCTCAGGTTTGTTACCTCAGGTGTCCCAACCAAAGAGGAATTCCAAAGCAGAGCCCTGGGGAAGAGTGAAGGGACAACCCAAACGATGGTTATAAATTGGGGCCTAGGGGCATGGCAGACCCAATATGCTGTCTCTTCATCCAGCCACTGAGTGGCCTTACTTAAAGACTGGGCACAGGCTGAGGGTCAGCATGTGTGTTTGTGACCAATGTGGCCCACGAGCATGGGCGGGGCCTCATGGGCCACACTGGTTTCAACTACACTGAACTTTGGATAACATGCCAATCACAAGGTCTCTTGCCATGGGGAAGGATCTCTGATTTCAGCATCATTTTCAACCCTGGGCAGTGTTCGGAGATAAGGTCTACGTTCTGAAGCCTGAAAACCGCAGTTGGGATAGATGACGACCTAAGGCCATGGCGGGTCTGATGTGCTCAGTGTGCGGTCAGCTGCCTGGGTGTTGGTCCGGAGGTTCGTGTTCAGGTTGTGTCAGACAGTGAATTAGTACCCAGGTTAGACTATATAATTCAGGTACAGTCGAGAGCCGTGTTGGTTTATCCTCATTTGAGGTGCCTGGGCTACTCATTAGGCAATATATTTTTTCTAGAGGCAGGCAGAGTGCTGCATTGTGGGTCCGGTATTGCCAAACATGAGGGATTCTGGACCAGGAGTGTGAGGACAAGTCTGAGAACAGAAGCTAGACTTGGGCTTCAGGCCGAGGGCACGGCTGGTACCCCCTGCAGATCTGAACGAATATCTCATGCTTCTGAAGTCACGGCGAGGATCAGACGTTGGCTCGGGTTGGAGTTTCTGTGCATGACTGCCCCTTCATGAACGGAGCGGAATCTCAAGGCCATGGAGGTTTTCCCACGTTGGGAGTTGTGGGATGCCCCCTTCAAGGATTCCTTCTGCGGGACAATTGAGACCTGTTGGGCAGCTCCAGGATATCCCATATGGAAGGACTCCAGAGCACCGTTCGGGGTGGATGCCTGGGAAGCGGGCCTCGCATTCCAAATGTCTCCTAGCAACAAGACAGTTGAGATCGGATAGCTCTGCGGGAGCAACCGGCGTGGCTGAGTTGAAATGGACTTTTAGGGTCGGGCCCATTGTGTGTTTGTGTCCATGAGGGCCTTGGAATGGGGAGTTGGCACCGGGACCCTGAAGTATTCTCCGAGCTTTTGACATACCTCCCATGCACAAGTTTCCTTGTGGAGATGAGATTTGTTCTGAGGGGTGCCTCAGGAAACCCCCTATGCTGGTATTGGAAACCAGGCTTTTGAGGAGACATGCCTGTAAACCAAAACAATGGATCCGATTATGGCCTAGGGTCCTGTCTGGTTCAATCTTCTTCTCTGGTGATATCCATCTATGGAATGAGTGGAGGGAGATGCTCACCTGGTGTCACACCGCCCTTGTTTGTCCCTGGAGACCTACACTATTGGTATGGCCTCGGGGACTTTGGAGAGTTTTCTTAATTGGTGAGATTTTGGACAATGGAATGGGCAGAATTCCCATGGATTGGGTAGGCACAGTCCTAATGTGTGGCTCCAGGGGCCCCAGCCTGGAGAGTGTGCGGCCCAGGACTTTGAGGACAGAAGTCTGAAAACACAAACTCAGCTAAGGTTTTGGGATGTAGGTATGGGAGGCCCAATCTACAAACCATGAGAAGTACCCCTCAGGATATGAAGAAAGAGCGAGTCTGAGGCACTTGCTCAGGCTTTTGTCTCTGGATTTTGTATCAACAATGGCTGTAGAATGTGGGGAGGCCTCATGGGATATGGACGAAACTTCCTCTCTGTGGATTTGGCCCGGTCCCAATAGTTTTTCTTCACTTGTCGGATGGGAGGTCTCCTTTCAGGTTTATTACCTCAGGTGTCCGAACAAAATAGGAATTCCAAAGCAGAGCCGTGGGGAAGAGTGAAGGGACAACCCAAACTATGGTTAAAAATTGGGGCCTAGGTGCATGGCAGGCCCAATATGCTGTCTCTTCATCCAGCCACTGAGAGGCCTTCCTTTAGGACTGGGCTCATGCTGAGGGTCACAATGTGTGTTTGTGACCAATGTGGCCCGCGAGCATGGGCGGGGCCTCATGGGCCACACTGGTTTCAACTACACTGGACTTTGGACAACCTGCCAAACACAAGGTCTCTGGCCATGGGGAATGTGTTCTGATATCTGCATCATTTTCAACCCTGGGCAGTGGTTGGAGATAAGGTCTAGGTTCTGAAGCCTGAAAAACCGAAGTTGGGAAGAGATGACGACCTAAGGCCATGGCGGGTCTGATATGCTCAGTGTGCGGTCAGCTGCCTGGGTGTTGGTCAGGAGGTTCGGGCTCAGGTTGTGTCAGTCAGTGCATTAGTCCCAGGTTAGACTATATGATTTGGGTACAGTCGAGTGCCGTATAGGTTTATCCTCATTTGAGGTGCCTGGGGAGCTCAATAGGCAAGATATTTTTTCTAGAGGGCAGGCAGAGTGCTGCACTTTGGTTCCAGAATTGCCAAACTTGAGGGCTTCTGGGCCAGGAGTGTGAGGACAGAAGTCTGAGAACACAAGCTAGACTTGGGCTTCAGGCCGAGGGCACGACAGGTACCTCCTGCAGATCTGAACCAATATTTCATGCATCTGAAGTCACGGCGAGGATCAAACGTTGGCTCGGGTTGGAGTTTCTGTGCATGACTGCCCCTTCATGAACGGAGCGGAATCTCAAGGCCATGGAGGTTTTCCCACGTTGGGAGTTGTGGAATGCCCCCTTCAAGGATTCCTTCTGCGGGACAATTGAGACCTGTTGGTCAGCTCCAGGACATCCCATATGGAATGACTCCAGAGCACCGTTCGAGGATCGATGCCAGGGAATCCCGCCTCGCATTCCAATTTTCTCCCAGCAACAAGACAGTTGAGTTTTGATGGCTCTGCGGGAGCAATCGGGGCGGCTGTGTTGAAATGGACTTTCCCGAGGTTGGGGCCTAATGTGTGTTTGTGTCCATGAGGGCCTTGGAATGGGGCGGTGACACCGGGACCCTGAAGTATTCTCCTAAGCTTTTGACATAGGTCCCATGCACAAGTTACCTTGTGGAAACGAGATTTGTTCTGATGGGTGCCTCAGGAAACGCCCTATGCTGGTCTTGGAATCCAGGCTTTTGAGGAGACATGTCTGTAAACCA